>NC_060181.1:83737011-83779511 GCF_021184085.1 Oncorhynchus gorbuscha | reverse complement strand
CCTTTAGCTACAATGACTGGTTGTACCACCTTTAGCTACAATAACTGGTTGTACCACCTTTAGCTACAATGACTGGTTGTACCACCTTTAGCTACAATGACTGGTTGTACCACCTTTAGCTACAATGACTGGTTGTACCACCTTTAGCTACAATGACTGGTTGTACCACCTTTAGCTACAATGACTGGTTGTACCACCTTTAGCTACAATCACTGGTTGTACCACCTTTAGCTACAATAACTGGTTGTACCACCTTTAGCTACAATGACTGGTTGTGCCACCTTTAGCTACAATGACTGGTTGTGCCTTTAGCTATGCCTTTAGCTACAATGACTGGTTGTACCACCTTTAGCTACAATGACTGGTTGTACCACCTTTAGCTACAATGACTGGTTGTACCACCTTTAGCTACAATGACTGCAAACAAATGCTCCTGTAGTTGTTGATCAGTCTCATGTTACTGTGGAGGAATTTGGCCCACTCTCCCACACAGAACTGCTTTAACTCAGCAACATTTGTGGGTTTTGAAGCATGAACTGCTCATTTCAAGTCCTGACACATTGGGATTAGGTCTGGACTTTTACTAGGCCATTCCAACATGTCAAATGTGTTTCTATTTAGCCATTTGCATGTAGACGTGATGTTGTGTTTTGGATCATTGTCTTGCTGCATGACCCAGCTGTGCTTCAGTTTCAACTCACAGATGGATGGGCAGCGACCATGTAACCTTTTTACAACCTACAAAAGTGCGCAGGTTATCATGGGGCAAAGTATTGACACATTTTTTTAAAAATTGAGTGATAAGCTAAAGTTTACTGACCATAATTTTCACTTGTCTGACTGCTTGTATGATGACGAGTTTCTCACATGACTGGTCTGTCTGGGTGATGTTTTTCTCACCTGAATGATCTGAATCTACGATTACAGGGACTCTCCGCAACTATATTCAATGTGCGGGACAAAATTGAGGAGCTCTTCTCTGTCTGTATTAACAAGGACAACACACAGGTCTTTCCATCATTGTATGATTTCTTACATTTTCAAATAAAGTTTTATATGTAAGATGGCTAAATAAAGAGCAAAATTATTGATTATTTTTATATTATTATTTGTGCCCTGGTCCTATAAGAGCTCTTTGTCAATTCCCACGAGCCGGGTTGTGATAAAAACTCACACTCATTCTTATGTTTATTAAACATATCGTATAGTGTGTGTGTGGCAAGCTTACAATGATGGCAAAAAACAACATTTGAGAGTGTGCTGACCCTGGTGCTAGAGGGGGTACGCAGCTGGAGGTTGAATGTTTGAAGGGGTACGAGACTTTAAAAGTTTGGGAACCACTGTCAACGCCAATCAAAATCCCCAAATCCCTATCTAACCAATGGGAGAGTAGAAGCATCAGAAGCTCTGAATTGTCCTCCTGTCTCTCTGACTCTCTCACTCCTCATCCCCTCTCTCTCCTCTCCCTCCTCCTCCCCTCTCTCTTCTCTCCTCCCCCCTCTCGCCTCTCCCTCATCCTCTGCCTGTCTATTGTCTCCCTCCTTTTCCTTCCTCCTCCCCATTCCATCCTCTCCCTCCTCCTCCCCCTCATTCACCCTCTCCCTCCTCCTCCACTCTCTCTTTGATTCTCTCCCTCCTCCCCTCTCAATTCTCTCCTCCCCCTCTCTCCTCCCCCTCTCTATTCCTTACATTCTCCTCTCCCTCCTCCTCCCCCACTCTATTCTCTCTTCTCTTCTCTCCCTCCTCCTCCCCCTCTCTATTCTCTACTTCTCTTCTCCCTCCTCCTCCCCCTCTCTATTCTCTCATTCTCTTCTCTCCCTCCTCCTCCCCCTCTCTATTCTACATTCTTCTCTTCTCTCCTCCTCCTCCCCCCTCTCTATTCTTACATTCTCCTCTCCCTCCTCCTCCCCCACTCTATTCTCTCTTCTCTCCCTCCTCCTCCACCTCTCTTTCTCTCCTCCTCCTCCCCCTCTCTATTCTCTCTTCTCTCCTCTCCCTCCTCCTCCCCCACTCTATTCTCTCTTCTCTTCTCTCACTCCTCCTCCCCACTCTATTCTCTCTTTCTCCTCTCCCTCCTCCTCCCCCACTCTATTCTCTCTTCTCTTCTCTCCCTCCTCCTCCCCCACTCTATTCTCTCTTCTCTTCTCTCCCTCCTCCTCCCCCACTCTATTCTCTCTTCTCTTCTCTCCCTCCTCCTCCCCCACTCTATTCTCTCTCCTCTCCCTCCTCCCCCTCTCTATTCTCTCTTCTCTTCTCTCCCTCCTCCTCCCCCCACTCTATTCTCTCTTCTCTTCTCTCCCTCCTCCTCCCCCACTCTATTCTCTCTTCTCTCCCTCCTCCTCCCCCACTCTATTCTCTCTTCTCTCTCTCCCTCCTCCTCCCCCACTCTATTCTCTCTTCTCTTCTCTCCCTCCTCCTCCCCCACTCTATTCTCTCTTCTCTTCTCTCCCTCCTCCTCCCCCACTCTATTCTCTCTTCTCTTCTCTCCCTCCTCCTCCCCCACTCTATTCTCTCTTCTCTTCTCTCCCTCCTCCTCCCCCACTCTATTCTCTCTTCTCTTCTCTCCCTCCTCCTCCCCACTCTATTCTCTCTCCTCTCCCTCCTCCTCCCCCACTCTATTCTCTCTTCTCTCCTCTCCCTCCTCCTCCCCCACTCTATTCTCTCATTCTTCTCTCCCTCCTCCTCCCCCACTCTATTCTCTCTTCTCTCCCTCCTCCTCCCCCACTCTATTCTCTCTTCTCTCCTCTCCCTCCTCCTCCCCCTCTCTATTCTCTCTTCTCTTCTCTCCCTCCTCCTCCCCCTCTCTATTCTCTCACATTCTCCTCCTCCTCCTCCTCTATTCTCTCCCTCTCTCCTCTCCCTCCTCCTCCCCCCCTCTATTCTCTACATTCTCCTCTCCCTCCTCCTCCCCCTCTCTATTCTCTCTTCTCTTCTCTCCCTCCTCCTCCCCCTCTCTATTCTCTCACTCTCTCCTCCCCTCCTCTATTCTCTCTTCTCTTCTCTCCCTCCTCCTCCACCTCTCTCTTCTCTCCCTCCTCCTCCCCCTCTCTATTCTCTCTTCTCTCCTCTCCCTCCTCCTCCCCCACTCTATTCTCTCTTCTCTCTCTCCTCTCCCTCCTCCCCCACTCTATTCTCTCTTCTCTCCCTCCTCCTCCCCCACTCTATTCTCTCTTCTCTTCTCTCCCTCCTCCTCCCCCACTCTATTCTCTCTTCTCTTCTCTCTCTCCTCCTCCCCCACTCTATTCTCTCTTCTCTTCTCTCCCTCCTCCTCCCCCTCTCTATTCTCTCTTTCTCTTCTCTCCCTCCTCCTCCCCCACTCTATTCTCTCTTCTCTCTCTCCCTCCTCCTCCCCCACTCTATTCTCTCTTCTCTTCTCTCCCTCCTCCTTCCCCACTCTATTCTCTCTTTCTCCTCTCCCTCCTCCTCCCCCACTCTATTCTCTCTCTCTCTCTCCCTCTCCCTCCTCCTCCCCCTCTCTATTCTCTACATTCTCCTCTCCCTCCTCCTCCCCTCTCTATTCTCTCATTCTCTTCTCTCCCTCCTCCTCCCCCACTCTATTCTCTCCTCTCTCCTCTCCCTCCTCCTCCACCTCTCTTTTCTCTCACTCCTCCTCCCTCTCTCTCCTCTCCCTCCTCCTCCCCTCTCTTCGATTCTCTCCCTCCTCCCTTCTCAATTCTCTCCTCTCCCTCCTCCTCCCCCTCTCTATTCTCTACATTCTCCTCTCCCTCCTCCTCCCCTCTCTATTCTCTACATTCTCCTCTCCCTCCTCCTCCACCTCTCTTTTCTCTCACTCCTCCTCCCTCTCTCTCCTCTCCCTCCTCCTCCCCCTCTCTTTTCTCTCCCTCCTCCCTTCTCAATTCTCTCCTCTCCCTCCTCCTCCCCCTCTCTATTCTCTACATTCTCCTCTCCCTCCTCCTCCCCCACTCTATTCTCTCTTCTCTTCTCTCCCTCCTCCTCCCCTCTCTTTCCCTCTCCCTCCTCCTCCCCCTCTCTATTCCTTCTCTTCTCTCCCTCCTCCTCCCCTCTCTCGATTCTCTCCCTCCTCCCTTCTCAATTCTCTCTCTCTCCCTCCTCCTCCACCTCTCTTTTCTCTCTCCTCCTCCCTCTCTCTATTCTCTCCCTCCTCCTTCCCTCCACCTCTCCCTCCTCCCTTCTCAATTCTCTCCTCTCCTCCTCCTCCCCCTCTCTATTCTCTCTTCTCTTCTCTCCCTCCTCCTCCACCTCTCTTTTCTCTCCTCCTCCTCCCCTCTCTTCGATTCTCTCCCTCCTCCTCCCCTCTCTTCGATTCTCTCCCTCCTCCCTTCTCAATTCTCTCCTCTCCCTCCTCCTCCACCTCTCTTTTCTCTCACTCCTCCTCCCTCTCTCTCCTCTCTCTCCTCCTCCTCCTCTCTTCGATTCCTCCCTCCTCCCTTCTCAATTCTCTCCTCTCCCTCCTCCTCCCCTCTCTATTCTCTCTTCTCCTCCCTCTCTCTCCTCTCCCCCTCCTATTCTCTCTTCTTCTCTCCCTCCTCCCCCACTCTATTTCTTCTCCTCTCTCCCTCCTCCTCCCCCACTCTATTCTCTCTTCTCTTCTCTCCCTCCTCCTCCCCCTCTCTATTCTCTCATTCTCTTCTCTCCCTCCTCCTCCCCCTCTCTTTCTCTCTCTCTCTCCCTCCTCCTCCCCCTCTCTATTCTCTCTTCTCTTCTCTCCCTCCTCCTCCACCTCTCTTTTCTCTCACTCCTCCTCCCTCTCCTCCTCTCCCTCTCCTCCCTCTCTCTCCTCTCCCCCTCCTCCTCCCCTCTCTTCGATTCTCTCCCTCCTCCCTTCTCAATTCTCTCTCTCTCCCTCCTCCTCCCCACTCTATTCTCTCTTCTCTCCTCTCCCTCCTCCTCCACCTCTCTATTCTCTCTCTCTCCTCTCTCTCTCCCTCCTCCTCCCCCTCTCTTCTATTCTCTCTCTTCTCAATTCTCTCCTCTCCCTCCTCCTCCCCCACTCTATTCTCTACATTCTCTTCTCTCCCTCCTCCTCCCCCACTCTATTCTCTCTTCTCTTCTCTCCCTCCTCCTCCCCCTCTCTATTCTCTCTTCTCTCTCCCTCCTCCTCCCCCTCTCTATTCTCTCTTCTCTCTCTCCTCCTCCTCCCCCACTCAATTCTCTCTTCTCTCCCTCCTCCTCCCCCACTCTATTCTCTCTTCTCTTCTCTCCCTCCTCCTCCCCCTCTCTATTCTCTCTTCTCCTCTCCCTCCTCCTCCCCCTCTCTATTCTCTCATTCTCTCTCTCCCTCTCTATTCTCTCATTCTCCTCCCCCTCTCTATTCTCTCATTCTCCTCTCCCTCTCTATTCTCTACATCCTCCTCCCCCTCTCTATTCTCTACATTCTCTTCTCTCCCTCCTATTCTCCCATTCTCCTCTCCCTTCTATTCTCTACATCCTCCTCCCCCACTCTATTCTCTCTTCTCTTCTCTCCCTCCTCCTCCCCCACTCTATTCTCTCTTCTCTTCTCTCCCTCCTCTCCCCACTCTATTCTCTCTTCTCTTCTCTCCCTCCTCCTCCCCCACTCTATTCTCTCTTCTCTTCTCTCCCTCCTCCTCCCCCACTCTATTCTCTCTTCTCTTCTCTCCCTCCTCCTCCCCCCTCTATTCTCTCATTCTCTTCTCTCCCTCCTCCTCCCCCACTCTATTCTCTCTTCTCTTCTCTCCCTCCTCCTCCCCTTCTCTATTCTCTCTTCTCTCCTCCCTCCTCCCCCACTCTATTCTCTCTTCTCTTCTCTCCCTCCTCCTCCCCCACTCTATTCTCTCTTCTCTTCTCTCCCTCCTCCTCCCCCACTCTATTCTCTCCCTCCTCTCTTCTCTTCTCTCCTCTCCCTCCTCCTCCCCCTCTATTCTCTCTTCTCTTCTCTCCCTCCTCCTCCCCCTCTCTATTCTCTCTTCTCTTCTCTCCCTCCTCCTCCCCCACTCTATTCTCTCTTTCTCTCTCCCTCCTCCTCCCCTCCTCGATTCTCTCCCCCTCTATTCTCTTCTTCTCTTCTCTCCCTCCCTCCTCCTCCCCCTCTCTATTCTCTCTTCTCTTCTCTCCCTCCTCCTCCCCCACTCTATTCTCTCTTCTCTTCTCCCTCCCTCTCCTCCTCCTCCCCCTCCTCTATTCTCTCTTCTCTCCTCTCCCTCCTCCTCCCCCACTCTATTCTCTTCATTCTTCTCTCCCTCCTCCTCCCCCACTCTATTCTCTCTTCTCTTCTCTCCCTCCTCCTCCCCCTCTCTATTCTCTCTTCTCTTCTCTCCCTCCTCCTCCCCCTCTCTATTCCTTCTTCTCTCTCTCCCTCCTCCTCCACCTCTCTTTTCTCTCCTCCTCCTCCCCCTCTCTATTCTCTCTTCTCTCCTCTCCCTCCTCCTCCACCTCCTCTCATTCTTTCTCTCCCTCCTCCTCCCCCTCTCTATTCTCTCTCTCTCTCTCTCCTCCTCCTCCACCTCTCTCTCTCTCTCTCCTCCTCCTCCCCCTCTATTCTCTCTTCTCTCCCTCCTCCTCCCCCACTCTATTCTCTCTTCTCTCTCTCCCTCCTCCTCCCCCACTCTATTCTCTCTTCTCTTCTCTCCCTCCTCCCCACTCTATTCTCTCTTCTCTCTCTCCCTCCTCCTCCCCCACTCTATTCTCATTCTTCTCTCTCCCTCCTCCTCCCCCACTCTATTCTCTCTTCTCTCCTCTCCCTCCTCCCCCCACTCTATTCTCTTTTCTCTCCCTCCTCCTCCCCCTCTCTCTCTCTCTCTCCCTCCTCCTCCCCCACTCTATTCTCTCCCTCCTCCCTTCTCTCTCTCCTCTCCCTCCTCCTCCACCTCTCTTTTCTCTCCTCCTCCTCCCTCTCTCTCCTCTCTCTCCCTCCTCTCCCTCTCTTCTCTCTCCCCTCCTCCTCCCTTCTCTATTCTCTCTTCTCTCCCTCCTCCTCCCCCACTCTATTCTCTCTTCTCTTCTCTCCCTCCTCCTCCCCCACTCTATTCTCTCTTCTCTTCTCTCCCTCCTCCTCCCCCTCTCTATTCTCTCTTCTCTTCTCTCCCTCCTCCTCCCCCTCTCTATTCTCTCTTCTCTTCCCTCCTCCCCCCCTCTCTCGATTCCCCCTCCTATTCTCTCTTCTCTTCTCTCCCTCCTCCTCCACCTCTCTTTTCTCTCACTCCTCCTCCCTCTCTCTCCTCTCCCTCCTCCTCCCCTCTCTTCGATTCTCTCCCTCCTCCCTTCTCAATTCTCTCCTCTCCCTCCTCCTCCCCCACTCTATTCTCTCTTCTCTTCTCTCCCTCCTCCTCCCTCTCTCTCCTCTCCCTCCTCCTCCCCTCTCTCGATTCTCTCCCTCCTCCTCCCCCTCTCTCTTTCGATTCCTCCCTCCTCCCTTCTCAATTCTCTCTTCTCTCCTCCTCCTCCACCTCTCTTTCTCTCTCCTCTCTCCTCCTCCTCTCCCTCCTCCTCCCCTCTCTTCGATTCTCTCCCTCCTCCTTCTCAATCTCTCTTCTTCTCTCCCTCCTCCTCCACCTCTCTATTTCTCTCACTCTCTCTCTCTCCTCCTCCTCCCTCCTCCTCTCTTCTCTTCTCTCCCTCCTCCTCCCCTCTCTATTCTCTTCTCTCCTCCTCCTCCCCCCACTCTATTCTCTCTTCTCTTCTCTCCCTCCTCCTCCCCCTCTCTATTCTCTCTTCTCTTCTCTCCCTCCTCCTCCCCCTCTCTATTCTCTCTTCTCTCTCCCTCTCTCTCCTCCCCCTCTCTATTCTCTCTTCTCTTCTCTCCCTCCTCCTCCCCCTCTCTTTTCTCTCACTCCTCCCCTCTCTCTCCTCCTCCCTCCTCCTATTCTCTCTTCTCTCCCTCCTCCTCCCCTCTCTCCGATTCTCTCCCTCCTCCCTTCTCTTCTCTCTTCTCTCTCTCCTCCTCCCCCTCTCTATTCTCTCTTCTCCTCTCCTCCTCCTCCCCCACTCTATTCTCTCTTCTCTTCTCTCCCTCCTCCTCCCCCACTCTATTCTCTCCTCTCTCTCTCTCCCTCCCTCCTCCTCCCTCTTTTCTCTATTCCTCCCCCCTCTCTCTCTTCTCTCCTCCTCCTCCCCCACTCTATTCTCTCTTCTCTTCTCTCCCTCCTCCTCCCCCACTCTATTCTCTCTTCTCTTCTCTCCCTCCTCCTCCCCCTCTCTATTCTCTCTTCTCTTCTCTCCCTCCTCCTCCCCCACTCTATTCTCTCTTCTCTTCTCTCCCTCCTCCTCCCCCACTCTATTCTCTCTTCTCTTCTCTCCCTCCTCCTCCCCCACTCTATTCTCTCTTTTCTCTCCCTCCTCCCTCTCCTCCCTCTCCCTATTCCCCCCCTCTCTATTCTCTTACATTCTCCTCTCCCTCCTCCTCCCCCACTCTATTCTCTCATTCTCTTCTCTCCCTCCTCCTCCCCCTCTCTATTCTCTCATTCTCTTCTCTCCCTCCTCCTCCCCCACTCTATTCTCTACATTCTCCTCTCCCTCCTCCTCCCCCTCTCTATTCTCTCTTCTCTCCTCTCTCCTCCTCCTCCCCCACTCTATTCTCTCTTCTCTCCCTCCTCCTCCCCCTCTCTATTCTCTCTTCTCTTCCTCTCCCTCCTCCTCCCCCTCTCTATTCTCTCTTCTCTTCTCTCCCTCCTCCTCCCCCACTCTATTCTCTCTTCTCTTCTCTCCCTCCTCCTCCCCCTCTCTATTCTCTTATTCTCTCTCCCTCCTCCTCCCCCCTCTATTCTCTCTTCTCTTCTCTCCCTCCTCCTCCCCTCTCTATTCTCTCTTCTCTTCTCTCCCTCCTCCTCCCCCACTCTATTCTCTCTTCTCTTCTCTCCCTCCTCCTCCCCCTCTCTATTCTCTCTTCTCTCCTCTCCCTCCTCCTCCCCCACTCTATTCTCTCTTCTCTTCTCTCCCTCCTCCTCCCCCACTCTATTCTCTCTTCTCTTCTCTCCCTCCTCCTCCCCCACTCTATTCTCTCTTCTCTCTCTCCTCCTCCTCCCCCACTCTATTCTCTCTTCTCTTCTCCCTCCTCCTCCCCCACTCTATTCTCTCTTCTCTCTCTCCCTCCTCCTCCCCCCCCCTCTCTATTCTCTCTTCTCTCCTCTCCCTCCCTCCTCCCCCTCTCTATTCTCTCTTCTCTTCTCTCCCTCCTCCTCCCCCACTCTATTCTCTCTTCTCTTCTCTCCCTCCTCCTCCACCTCTCTCTTTCTCTCACTCCTCCCCCCTCCTATTCTCTCTCTCTTCTCTCCCTCCTCCCCCCCTCTCTCTCATTCTTCTCTCCCTCCTCCTCCCCCTCTCTATTCTCTCTTCTCTCTCTCCCTCCTCCTCCACCTCTCTATTCTCTCCTCTCTCCTCTCCCTCCTCCTCCACCTCTCTCTATTCTCTTCATTCTCCTCTCCCTCCTCCCTCCCCCCTCTATTCTCTCTCTCTCTCTCCCTCCTCCTCCCCTCTCTATTCTCTCTTCTCTTCTCTCCCTCCTCCTCCCCCACCTATTCCTCTCTCTTCTCTCCCTCCTCCTCCCCCTCTCTATTCTCTCATTCTCTTCTCTCCCTCCTCCTCCCCCACTCTATTCTCTCTTCTCTTCTCTCTCCTCCTCCCTCCCTCTCCTCTTCCCCTCTCTCCTCCTCCCCCTCTCTATTCTCTTCATTCTCCTCTCCCTCCTCCTCCCCCACTCTATTCTCTCTTCTCTTCTCTCCCTCCTCCTCCCCCACCTCTCTTTCTCTCACTCCTCCTCTCTCTCTATTCTCTCTTCTCCTCTCTCCCTCCTCCTCCCCTCCTCTATTCTCTCTTCTCTCCTCTCCCTCCTCCTCCCCCTCTCTATTCTCTCACTCCTTCTCTCCCTCTCCTCCTCCCCTCCTCTCCCCTCTCTTCGATTCTCTCCCTCCTCCCTCCCTCTATTCTCAATTCTCTCTTCTCTCCCTCCTCCTCCCCCACTCTATTCTCTCTTCTCTTCTCTCCCTCCTCCTCCCCCACTCTATTCTCTCTTCTCTCCTCTCCCTCCTCCTCCCCCACTCTATTCTCTCTTCTCTTCTCTCCCTCCTCCTCCCCCACTCTATTCCTTCATTCTCCTCTCCCTCCTCCTCCCCCTCTCCGATTCTCTCCCTCCTCCCTTCTCAATTCTCTCCTCTCCTCCTCCTCCACCTCTCTTTTCTCTCTCTCTCCCTCTCTCTCCTCTCCTCCTCCTCCCCTCTCTCTCGATTCTCTCCCTCCTCCTCCCTTCTCTATTCTCTCTCTCCTCTCCCTCCTCCTCCCCCACTCTATTCTCTCTTCTCTTCTCTCCCTCCTCCTCCCCCACTCTATTCTCTCCCCTCTCTTCTTCTCTCCCTCCTCCTCCCCCTCTATTCGATTCTCTCCCTCCTCCCTTCTCAATTCTCTCCTCTCCCTCCTCCTCCACTCTCTTTTCTCTCTCCTCCTCTCTCTCTCCCTCCTCCTCCCCCCACTCTCGATTCTCTCCCTCCTCTTCTCAATTCTCTCCCTCCTCCTCCCCCACCTCTATTCTCTCTTCTCTTCTCTCCCTCCTCCTCCCCCCTCTATTCTCTCTCTCTCTCGATTCTCTCCCTCCTCCCCCACTCTATTCTCTCTTCTCTCCCTCCTCCTCCCCCACTCTATTCTCTCTTCTCTTCTCTCCCTCCTCCTCCCCCTCTCTATTCTCTCATTCTCTTCTCTCCCTCCTCCTCCACCACTCTATTCTCTCTTCTCTTCTCCCCCTCCTCCTCCCCCACTCTATTCTTCATTCTCTTCTCTCCCTCCTCCTCCCCCACTCTATTCTCTCTCTCTCTCTTCTCCTCCCTCCCTCCCCCCTCTATTCTCTCTCTCTCCTCTCCCTCCCTCCTCCCCCCCTCTATTCTCTCCCTCTCCCTTCAATTCTCTCCTCTCCTCCCTCCTCCTCCCCACTCTATTCTCTCTTCTCCTCTCTCCCTCCTCCTCCCCCACTCTATTCTCTCTTCTCTCCTCTCCCTCCTCCTCCCCCACTCTATTCTCTCTTCTCTCCTCTCCCTCCTCCTCCCCCACTCTATTCTCTCTTCTCTCCTCTCCCTCCTCCTCCCCCACTCTACCTCCTCCTCTCTCTCTCTCTTCTCTCCCTCCTCCTCCCCCACTCTATTCTCTCTTTCTTCTCTCCCTCCTCCTCCCCCACTCTATTCTCTCTTCTCTCCTCTCCCTCCTCCTCCCCACTCTATTCTCTCTTCTCTTCTCTCCCTCCTCCTCCCCCACTCTATTCTCTCATTCTCCTCTCCCTCCTCCTCCCCCACTCTATTCTCTCTCTCTCTCTCTCTCCCTCCTCCTCCACCTCCCCTCTCTATTCTCTCTCTCTCTCTCTCTCCCTCCTCCTCCCCCTCTCTATTCTCTTACATTCTTCTCTCCCTCCTCCTCCCCCACTCTATTCTCTCTTCTCTTCTCTCCCTCCTCCTCCCCCACTCTATTCTCTCTTCTCTTCTCTCCCTCCTCCTCCCCCACTCTATTCTCTCATTCTCTTCTCTCCTCCTCCTCCTCCCCCTCTCTATTCTCTCTTCTCTTCTCTCCTCCTCCTCCCCCACTCTATTCTCTCTTCTCTCCTCTCCCTCCTCCCCCTCTCTATTCTCTCTTCTCTCTCTCTCCTCCTCCCCCTCTCTATTCTCTCTTCTCTCTTCTCTCCCTCCTCCTCCCCCTCTCTATTCTCTCATTCTCTTCTCTCCCTCCTCCTCCCCCACTCTATTCTCTCTTCTCTTCTCTCCCTCCTCCTCCCCCACTCTATTCTCTCTTCTCTTCTCTCCTCCTCCTCCCCCCTTTTCTCTATCCTCCTCTTCTCTCTCTCCCTCCTCCTCCCCCCCTCTCTATTCTCTCTTTCTCTCTCCCTCCTCCCCCCCTCTTTCTCTCTTCTCTTCTCTCTCCTCCCCCCTCTCTTCTCTTCCTCTCTCCTCCCCCTCTCTATTCTCTACATTCTCTTCTCTCCCTCCTCCTCCCCCACTCTATTCTCTCTTCTCTTCTCTCCCTCCTCCTCCCCCTCTATTCTCTCCCTTCTCTCCTCCTCCCCCTCTCTATTCTCTTCTTCTCCTCTCCCTCCTCCTCCCCCACTCTATTCTCTCTTCTCTCCTCTCCCTCCTCCTCCACCTCTCTTTTCTCTCACTCCTCCTCCCCTCTCTCTCTCTCTCTCTCCCTCCTCTCTTCGATTCTCTCCCTCCTCCTCCCCCTCTATTCTCTCTTCTCTTCTCTCCCTCCTCCTCCACCTCTCTTTTCTCTCACTCCTCCTCCCTCCTCTCTCCCCTCTCTATTCTCTCCTCTCTCTTCTCTCCTCCTCCTCCCTTCTCTATTCTCTCTTCTCTCCCTCCTCCTCCCCCACTCTATTCTCTCTTCTCTTCTCTCCCTCCTCCTCCCCCACTCTATTCTCTCTTCTCTCCTCTCCCTCCTCCTCCCCCTCTCTATTCTCTCTTCTCTTCTCCCCCTCCTCCTCCCCCACTCTATTCTCTCTTCTCTTCTCTCCCTCCTCCTCCCCTCTCTATTCTCTCACTCCTCCTCCCCCCTCTATTCTCTCTCTCTTCTTCTCCTCCTCCACCTCTCTTTTCTCTCACTCCTCCTCCCCCACTCTATTCTCTCTCTCTCTCCCTCCTCCCTCCTCTCCCTCCCCTCCTCTATTCTCTCTTCTTCTCCTCTCCCTCCTCCTCCCCCACTCTATTCTCTCTTCTCTTCTCTCCCCCTCCTCCCCCTCTATTCTCCTCTCTCCCTCCTCCTCCCCCTCTCTTTCTTCTCTCCCTCCTCCTCCCCCCATTCTCTATTCCCTTCTCTTCTCTCCCTCCCTCCTCCTCCACCTCTCTTATTCTCTCCTCCCTCCTCCCTCTCTCTCCCTCCCTCCTCCTCCCCCTCTTCTATTCTCTCTCCTCCCCTTCTCAATTCTCTCCCTCCCTCCTCCTCCCCTCTCTATTCTCTCTTCTCCTCCTCTCTCTCCTCCTCCCCCCTCTATTCTCTCTTCTCTTCTCTCCCTCCTCCTTCTCTATTCTCTCTTCTCTTCTCTCCCTCCTCCTCCCCCACTCTATTCTCTCTTCTCTTCTCTCCCTCCTCCTCCCCCACTCTATTCTCTCTTCTCTTCTCTCCCTCCTCCTCCCCCACTCTATTCTCTCTTCTCTTCTCTCCCTCCTCCTCCCCCACTCTATTCTCTCTTCTCTCTCTCCCTCCTCCTCCCCCACTCTATTCTCTCTTCTCTTCTCTCCCTCCTCCTCCCCCACTCTATCCTCTCTTCTCTTCTCTCCCTCCTCCTCCCCCTCTATTCTCTCCTCTCCTCTCTCTTCTCTTCTCTCCCTCCTCCTCCACTCTCTTTTCTCTATCCTCCTCTCTCTCTCTCTCTCTCCCTCCTCCTCCCCCTCTCTTTTCTCTTCTCCTCCTCCTCCCCTCTCTATTCTCTCTTCTCTCCTCCTCCCCCTCCTATTCTCTCATCTTTTCTCTCCCTCCTCCTCCCCCACTCTATTCTCTCTTCTCTCCTCTCCCTCCTCCTCCCCTCTCTATTCTCTCTTCTCTCCTCCCTCCTCCCCCACTCTATTCTCTCTTCTCTTCTCTCCCTCCTCCTCCCCCACTCTATTCTCTCTTCTCTTCTCTCCCTCCTCCCCCACTCTATTCTCTCTTCTCTTCTCTCCCTCCTCTCTATTCTCCATTCTCCTTCCTCTCTATTCTCTCTTCTCTCCTCCTCCTCCCCTCTCTATTCTCTCTTCTTCTCTCCCTCCTCCCCCTCTATCTCTCTCTCTCCCTCCTCCTCCCCACTCTATTCTCTCATCTTCTCTCCCTCCTCCTCCCCCTCTCTATTCTCTCTTCTCTCTCCCTCCTCCTCCCCCTCTCTATTCTCTCTTCTCTTCTCTCCCTCCTCCTCCCCCACTCTATTCTCTCTTCTCTCTCTCCCTCCTCCTCCCCCACTCTATCTCTCTCTTCTATTCTCTCCCTCCTCCTCCCCCACTCTATTCTCTCTTCTCTTCTCTCCCTCCTCCTCCCCCACTCTATTCTCTCTTCTCTTCTCTCCTCCTCCTCCCCTCTCTATTCTCTCATTCTTCTCTCCCTCCTCCTCCCCCACTCTATTCTCTCTTCTCTTCTCTCCTCCTCCTCCCCCTCTCTATTCTCTACTCTCCTCTCCCTCCTCCTCCCCCTCTCTATTCTCTCTTCTCTTCTCTCCCTCCTCCTCCCCCACTCTATTCTCTCTTCTCTCCTCTCCCTCCTCCTCCCCCACTCTATTCTCTCTCTCTCTCTCCTCTCCTCCTCCTCCCCTCTCTATTCTCTCTTCTCTTCTCTCCCTCCTCCTCCCCCACTCTATTTCTCTCTTCTCTTCTCTCCCTCCTCCTCCCCCTCTCTATTCTCTCATTCTCTTCTCTCCCTCCTCCTCCCCCACTCTATTCTCTCTCTCTCTCCTCTCCCTCCTCCTCCCCCACTCTATTCTCTCTTCTCTTCTCTCCCTCCTCCTCCCCCACTCTATTCTCTCTTCTCTTCTCTCCCTCCTCCTCCCCCTCTCTATTCTCTCTTCTCTTCTCTCCCTCCTCCTCCCCCACTCTATTCTCTCTTCTCTTCTCTCCCTCCTCCTCCCCCACTCTATTCTCTCTTCTCTTCTCTCCCTCCTCCTCCCCCACTCTATTCTCTCTTCTCTCTCTCTCCCTCCTCCTCCCCACTCTATTCTCTCTTCTCTTCTCTCCCTCCTCCTCCCCCACTCTATTCTCTCTTCTCTTCTCTCCCTCCTCCTCCCCCTCTCTATTCTCTACATTCTTCTCTCCCTCCTCCTCCCCCACTCTATTCTCTCTTCTCTTCTCTCCCTCCTCCTCCCCCTCTCTATTCTCTCTTCTCTTCTCTCCCTCCTCCTCCCCCACTCTATTCTCTCTTCTCTCTCTCCCTCCTCCTCCCCCACTCTATTCTCTCTTCTCTCTCTCTCCTCCTCCTCCCCACTCTATTCTCTCTTCTCTTCTCTCCCTCCTCCTCCCCACTCTATTTCTCTTCATTCTTCTCTCCCTCCTCCTCCCCCACTCTATTCTCTCTTCTCTTCTCTCCTCCTCCTCCCCCCTCTATTCTCTCTTCTCTTCTCTCCCTCCTCCTCCCCCACTCTATTCTCTCTTCTCTTCTCTCCTCCTCCTCCCCACTCTATTCTCTCTTCTCTCTCCCTCCTCCTCCTCCCCCTCTCTATTCTCTCATTCTCCTCTCCCTCCTCCTCCCCCCTCTATTCTCTCTTCTCTTCTCTCCCTCCTCCTCCCCCTCTTTCTTCTCTCTTCTCTCCCTGTTTTCCTTGGTTCTATTATGTAAGAGAACAGAAGTGGAGCAGGCTTCAAAGTGAATGGTAAAGCCACATTTCCCAGCTCACTTTTGATGCAAGTCAATCCATCTCTCCCCAATCTCTCCCTCCTCCTTCAATCCCTCTTTCTCTCTATCCCTGTCTCTATGCATTCTTGTCTCCCTTGTCATCTCTTTCTCCCCTATCTCATCCTCTGTCTACCTCCCCTCTCTTCTCCTCTGTCTACCTCCTCTCTCCTCTCTGCCTACCTCCTCTCTCCCCTCGCTCTGTCTACCTCCTCTCTCCACTCTCTCTGTCTACTTCCTCTCTCTCCTCTCTCATCCTCTGTCTACCTCCTCTCTCCCCTCTCTCTGTCTACCTCCTCTCTCATCCTCTGCCTACCTCCTCTCTCTCCTCTGTCTACCTCCTTTCTCCTCTCTGTCTACCTCCTCTCTCTCCTCTCTCATCCTCTGTCTACCTCCCCTCTCCCCTCTCTCTGTCTACCTCCTCTCTCTCCTCTCTCCTCCTCTGTCTACCTCCTCTCTCCTCTCTGTCTACCTCCTCTCTCTCCTCTGTCTACCTCCTCTCTCCTCTCTGTCTACCTCCTCTTTCTCCTCTCTCCTCCTCTGTCTACCTCCCCTCTCTCCTCTCTCATGCTCTGTCTACCTCCTCTCTCTCCTCTCTCCTCCTCTGTCTACTTCCTCTCTCTTCTCTGTCTACCTCTCTCCTCCTCTCTCTCCTCCTCTGTTTACCTCCTCTCTGTCTACCTCCTCTCTCCTCTCTGTCTACCTCCTCTCTCCTCTCTGTCTACCACCTCTCTCTTCTCTGTCTGCCTCCTCTCTCTCCTCCTCTGTCTACCTCCTCTCTGTCTACCCCCTCTCTCTCCTCTCTCCTCCTGTCTACCTCCTCTCTCTTCTCTGTCTACCTCCTCTCTCTCCTGTCTCCTCCTCTGTCTACCTCCTCTCTGTCTACCTCCTCTCTCTCCTGCTCTGTCTACCTCTTCTCTCCTCTCTGTCTACCTCCTCTCTCTCCTCTCTCATCCTCTGTCTACCTCCTCTCTCCCCATCCATATATTGCTCTCTTTTCTTCCACTCTCTGACTGTCTACCTTCTCTTCCACCGCCCCCCCCCCTCTGTCTCCCTCAATCTCACTGCCCGTCTCTCTCTCCCTGTCTGTCTCTCTCTCTCTTAATCTCTCCCCATCTCTCTCTCCCTCTCTCCCCCCTCTCTCTCCCTCTCTGTCCTGTGTTATTGCTCTGCATTTATGTGTAACACACATCAGACAGCATCTTTCTGATGAGAACAGGGAGGAAACTAGAGGAAATGAAAGAAAACGAATGACTTTGCTCTTTCTTCTGCTAGCCCTCACACTACAACACCAGCACATGGAATGGCTTTTGTGTTCAGATATAATCAAGATTGAAATGATCAATTTGAGGCACGCACGGAAACACACACATGCATGCACACACAGACACACTCTCTCAGAACCCTCCCCCCTCCTCTCTCCCTCCCCCCAAATCTCAACACCCTTCTTGCCCCACAACTGAAGTGGTCCACTTAAGATATGAGCCATTTCCTTCTGGAGAGTGTTTGAGTGTGTGTGAGGAGCAACAGGGTCTTTCAGATGCGCTTTACTCTGACAGGTTCACCCAGATCTAATGTCCCTGTCCCCATCATCACTCCCTCCCTCTCTCCCAAGCAGGTCACAGGTGAATGAAGGAAAGAAGAGAAAGAAAGAGAACATGAGAAAAACAAGAAAGACAAGATCAACTCAAAAGAGAGAGAATTTCCCCAGTTTAAGCGTTATCAAACAGCCAGGAGGAAGGACAGCTCTGTCTGTGAGAGGGTCTGATTAGACTTAGGGCTTTGGTGAGTGGGACCATTACTACAAACACACCTCTATATAGACCTGCCTCCTTAGGGGACATAATGACTAGCACATCTGTATAATACGAACCCTGTATTAACTTCCTATGGTATAGGGGACGCTTGCGTCCCACTTGGCCAAAAGCCAGGGAAAATGCAGCGCAGCAAATTCAAATAAAATTATATAAAAATCAAACTTTCATTAAATCACACATGTAAGATACTAAATTAAAGCTACACTCGTTCTGAATCCAGCCAACATGTCAGATTTTAAAAAGGCTTTTCGGCGAAAGCATAATAAGCTATTATCTGATGATAGCACAACAGTAAACAAAGAGGGTTGCATATTTCACCCCTGCAGGCGCAACACAAAATGCAGAAATAAAATATAAAACATGTCTTACCTTTGACGAGCTTCTTTTGTTGGCACTCCAATATGTCCCATAAACACCACAATTGATCCTTTTGTTCGATTAATTCCGTCCATATATATCCATAATGTCAATTTATTTGGTGCGTTTGATCCAGAAAAAAACAGCTTCCAAATCGCGCAACGTCACTACAAAATATTTCAAAAGTTTCCTGTAAACTGGTGACATCCAGTGGAAGCGTTAGGAACTGAAAACAAGTTCCTAAGAAATATCGTTTCCCAATGAGAACTCAATGAACAGACAGAGACCTCAAAAAAATAAATCTGAACGGTTGGTCCTCGGGGTTTTGCCTGCTACATAAGTTCTGTTATACCCACAGACGTGATTCAAACAGTTTTAGAAACTTCAGAGTGTTTTCTATCCAAATCTACTAATGCTATGAATATTTTATATTCCTGGCATGAGTAGCAGGAAGTTGAAATTTGGCACGCTATTTCTCCAAAAGTGAAAATGCTGCCCCATATACCTTTAAGAAGTTAAACAAGAAAAGCTTTAACCAACAAAGTAGTCTATATAATAGGACCAGAGTTAACAATACAGATGGCTGTACATGGACACATAAACTACAGATGTTGCTATAATATATCCTAAAAGGACCATGAATACATATCAGCCTTTCAAAAGACAATGCTGAAATAGAAGCACACACACACGCACTCAAACTAAATACACACACACACGCACTCAAACTAAATACACACACACACGCACTCAAACTAAATACACACACACTCAAACTAAATACACACACACACACAAAAGATAATCATGAAATTGAACACACATACACGGGCACACACACACACACACACACAATATAATCATGAAATTGAACACACATAGACGGGCACACACACACACACACACACACACACACACACACACACACACACACACACACACACACACACACACACACACACACACACACACACACACACACACACACACACACACACACACACACACACACACACACACACACACACACACACACACCCCTGAATACATTAGTCAGTCTTTGGTCACGTAAATCCCTGCAGAATAATTACCTGCCGTTATAGCAGTCATTCTCCAGGAGATGAAAAGGAACAAAATGGCTGTTACATGTCTCTCGCCTCTCTTCCTCTCCCCCTTTCCTACTGCCTGTTCACTGCCTGTTCACCCTGCTATCATCAGAAGGTAGCTAAGCTCGCTGCCAACTCTAAGCAAACTGTTGGAAAAAAAATGTGTTTGACCAAATACAGGGTAGAGGACTTATAAAGGAGGGCCTGTAGAGGACTTATAGAGGAGAGGGCCAGGGTAGAGGACGTCTAAAGGAGGGGCCAGGGTAGAGTAGGGGACTCTCTGGGCCTAGAGTAGAGGACTTATGAAGGAGAGGGCCTCCTCTCTAGAGGACTTATAAAGGAGAGGGCCTAGAGTCTAGAGGACTTATAAAGGAGGGGGCCTCCTAGAGGACTTATAAAGGAGAGGGCCAGGGTAGAGGACGTCTCTGTCTAGGGGACTCATCTGGGCCAGGGTAGAGTAGAGGACTTATGAAGGAGAGGGCCAGGGTAGAGTAGAGTAGAGGACTTATAAAGGAGAGGGCCAGGGTAGAGTCTAGAGGACTTATAAAGGAGGGGCCAGGGTAGAGTAGAGGACTTATAAAGGAGAGGGCCAGGGTAGAGGACTATAAAGGAGGGGCCAGGGTAGAGTAGGGGACTCATAAAGGAGTGGGCCAGGGTAGAGTAGAGGACTTATGAAGGAGAGGGCCTCCTAGAGGACTTATAAAGGAGAGGGCCAGGGTAGAGGACTTATAAAGTAGAGGGCCAGGGTAGATGACTTATAAAGGAGGGGGCCTAGAATAGAGTAGAGGGGGCCTAGAGTAGAGGACTTATAAAGGAGGGGGCCAGGGTAGAGGACTTATAAAGGAGAGGGCCAGGGTAGAGTAGAGGACTTATAAAGGAGAGGGCCAGGGTAGAGGACGTATACAGGAGGGGGCCAGGGTAGAGTAGGGGACTCATAAAGGAGTGGGCCAGGGTAGAGTAGAGGACTTATGAAGGAGAGGGCCAGGGTAGAGTAGAGTAGAGGACTTATAAAGGAGAGGGCCAGGGTAGAGTAGAGTAGAGGACTTATAAAGGAGGGGGCCAGGGTAGAGTAGAGGACTTATAAAGGAGAGGGCCAGGGTAGAGGACGTATAAAGGAGGGGGCCAGGGTAGAGTAGGGGACTCATAAAGGAGTGGGCCAGGGTAGAGTAGAGGACTTATGAAGGAGAGGGCCAGGGTAGAGTAGAGGACTTATAAAGGAGAGGGCCAGGGTAGAGGACTTATAAAGTAGAGGGCCAGGGTAGATGACTTATAAAGGAGAGGGCCAGGGTAGAGTAGAGTAGAGGACTTATAAAGGAGAGGGCCAGGGTAGAGTAGAGTAGAGGACTTATAAAGGAGGGGGCCAGGGTAGAGTAGGGTAGAGGACTTATAAAGGAGAGGGCCAGGGTAGAATAGAGGACTTATAAAGGAGGGGCCTAGAGTGAGAGGACTTATAAAGGAGAGGGCCAGGGTAGAGTAGAGTAGAGGACTTATAAAGGAGAGGGCCAAGAGTAGATAGAGGACTTATAAAGGAGAGGGCCAGGGTAGAGTAGAGTAGAGGACTTATAAAGGAGGGGGCCAGGATCACAGTAGAGGACTTATAAAGGAGGGGCCGGGGTAGAGTAAAGTAGAGGACTTATAAAGGAGGGGCCAGGGTAGAGTAGAGGACTTCTAAAGGAGGGGCCAGGGTAGAAGAGTAGAGGACTTATAAAGGAGAGGGCCAGGGTAGAGTAGAGGACTTATAAAGGAGGGGGCCAGGGTAGAGGACTTATAAAGGAGAGGGCCAGGGTAGAGGACTTATAAAGGAGAGGGCCAGGGTAGAGGACGTATAAAGGAGGGGGCCAGGGTAGAGTAGGGGACTCATTAAGGAGTGGGCCAGGGTAGAGTAGAGGACTTATGAAGGAGAGGGCCAGGGTAGAGTAGAGTAGAGGACTTATAAAGGAGAGGGCCAGGGTAGAGTAGAGTAGAGGACTTATAAAGGAGGGGGCCAGGGTAGAGTAGAGGACTTATAAAGGAGAGGGCCAGGGTAGAGGACGTATAAAGGAGGGGGCCAGGGTAGAGTAGGGGACTCATAAAGGAGTGGGCCAGGGTAGAGTAGAGGACTTATGAAGGAGAGGGCCAGGGTAGAGTAGAGGACTTATAAAGGAGAGGGCCAGGGTAGAGGACTTATAAAGTAGAGGGCCAGGGTAGATGACTTATAAAGGAGAGGGCCAGGGTAGAGTAGAGTAGAGGACTTATAAAGGAGAGGGCCAGTAGAGTAAGTAGAGGACTTATAAAGGAGGGGGCCAGGGTAGAGTAGGGTAGAGGACTTATAAAGGAGAGGGCCAGGGTAGAATAGAGGACTTATAAAGGAGGGGGCCAGGGTACGTAGAGGACTTATAAAGGAGAGGGCCAGGGTAGAGTAGAGTAGAGGACTTATAAAGGAGAGGGCCAGGGTAGAGTAGAGTAGAGGACTTATAAAGGAGAGGGCCAGGGTAGAGTAAGTAGAGGACTTATAAAGGAGGGGGCCAGGATAGAGTAGAGGACTTATAAAGGAGGGGGCTCTAGAGTAAAGTAGAGGACTTATAAAGGAGGGGGCCAGGGTAGAGTAGAGGACTTCTAAAGGAGGGGCCAGGGTAGAGTAGAGTAGAGGACTTATAAAGGAGAGGGCCAGGGTAGAGTAGAGGACTTATAAAGAGAGGGCCAGGGTAGAGGACTTATAAAGGAGAGGGCCAGGGTAGAGTAGAGGACTTCTAAAGGAGGGGCCAGGGTAGTAGAGTAGAGGACTTATAAAGGAGGGGGCCAGGGTAGAGTAGAGGACTTATAAAGGAGAGGGCCAGGGTAGAGTAGAGTAGAGGACTTATAAAGGAGAGGGCCAGGGTAGAGTAGAGTAGAGGACTTATAAAGGAGGGGGCCAGGGTAGAGTAGAGTAGAGGACTTATAAAGGAGAGGGCCAGGGTAGAATAGTGGACTTATAAAGGAGGAGGCCAGGGTAGAGTAGAGGACTTATAAAGGAGAGGGCCAAGAGTAGCGTAGAGGACTTATAAAGGAGAGGGCCAGGGTAGAGTAGAGTAGAGGACTTATAAAGGAGAGGGCCAGGGTAGAGTAGAGTAGAGGACTTATAAAGGAGGGGGCCAGGATAGAGTAGAGGACTTATAAAGGAGGGGGCCAGGGTAGAGGACTTATAAAGGAGAGGGCCAGGGTAGAGTAGAGGACTTATAAAGGAGAGGGCTAGGGTAGAGGACTTATAAAGGAGAGGGCCAGGGTAAGTAGAGGACTTATAAAGGAGGGGGCCAGGGTAGAGTAGAGGACTTATAAAGGAGGGGGCCAGAGTAGAGGACTTATAAAGGAGAGGGCCAGGGTAGATAGAGGACTTATAAAGGAGGGGGCCAGGGTAGAGTAGAGTAGAGGACTTATAAAGGAGAGGGCCAGGGTAGAGTAGAGGACTTATAAAGGAGAGGGCTAGGGTAGAGGACTTATAAAGGAGAGGGCCAGGGTAGAAGAGGACTTATAAAGGAGGGGGCCAGAGTAGAGGACTTATAAAGGAGAGGGCCAGGGTAGAGTAGAGTAGAGGACTTATAAAGGAGAGGGCCAGGGTAGAGTAGAGTAGAGGACTTATAAAGGAGAGGGCCAGGGTAGAGTAGAGTAGAGGACTTATAAAGGAGGGGGCCAGGATAGAGTAGAGGACTTATAAAGGAGGGGGCCAGGGTAGAGGACTTATAAAGGAGAGGGCCAGGGTAGAGTAGAGGACTCATAAAGGAGAGGGCTAGGGTAGAGGACTTATAAAGGAGAGGGCCAGGGTAGAGTAGAGGACTTATAAAGGAGGGGGCCAGGGTAGAGTAGAGGACTTATAAAGGAGGGGGCCAGAGTAGAGGACTTATAAAGGAGAGGGCCAGGGTAGAGTAGAGGACTTATAAAGGAGAGGGCCAGGGTAGAGGACTTATAAAGGAGAGGGCCAGGGTAGAGTAGAGGACTTATAAAGGAGAGGGCTAGGGTAGAGGACTTATAAAGGAGAGGGCCAGGGTAGAGTAGAGGACTTATAAAGGAGGGGGCCAGGGTAGAGTAGAGGACCTATAAAGGAGGGGGCCAGGGAAGAGTACAGTAGAGGACTTATAAAGGAGAGGGCCAGGGTAGAGGACTTATAAAGGAGAGGGCCAGGGTAGAGTAGAGGACTTATAAAGGAGGGGGCCAGGGTAGAGTAGAGGACTTATAAAGGAGGGGGCCAGGGTAGAGGACGTATAAAGGAGGGGGCCAGGGTAGAGTAGAGGACTTATAAAGGAGAGGGCCATAGAGGACGTATAAAGGAGGGGGCCAGGGTAGAGTAGGGGACTCATAAAGGAGTGGGCCAGGGTAGAGTAGAGGACTTATGAAGGAGAGGGCCAGGGTAGAGTAGAGGACTTATAAAGGAGAGGGCCAGGGTAGAGGACTTATAAAGTAGAGGGCCAGGGTAGATGACTTATAAAGGAGAGGGCCAGGGTAGAGTAGAGTAGAGGACTTATAAAGGAGAGGGCCAGGGTAGAGTAGAGTAGAGGACTTATAAAGGAGGGGGCCAGGGTAGAGTAGGGTAGAGGACTTATAAAGGAGAGGGCCAGGGTAGAATAGAGGACTTATAAAGGAGGGGGCCAGGGTAGAGTAGCGTAGAGGACTTATAAAGGAGAGGGCCAGGGTAGAGTAGAGTAGAGGACTTATAAAGGAGAGGGCCAGGGTAGAGTAGAGTAGAGGACTTATAAAGGAGAGGGCCAGGGTAGAGTAGAGTAGAGGACTTATAAAGGAGGGGCCAGGATAGAGTAGAGGACTTATAAAAGGGGGCCGGGTAGAGTAAAGTAGAGGACTTATAAAGGAGGGGGCCAGGGTAGAGTAGAGGACTTTAAAGGAGGGGCCAGGGTAGAGTAGAGTAGAGGACTTATAAAGGAGAGGGCCAGGGTAGAGTAGAGGACTTATAAAGGAGAGGGCCAGGGTAGAGGACTTATAAAGGAGAGGGCCAGGGTAGAGTAGAGGACTTCTAAAGGAGGGGCCAGGGTAGAGTAGAGTAGAGGACTTATAAAGGAGGGGGCCAGGGTAGAGTAGAGGACTTATAAAGGAGAGGGCCAGGGTAGAGTAGAGTAGAGGACTTATAAAGGAGAGGGCCAGGGTAGAGTAGAGTAGAGGACTTATAAAGGAGGGGGCCAGGGTAGAGTAGAGTAGAGGACTTATAAAGGAGAGGGCCAGGGTAGAATAGTGGACTTATAAAGGAGGAGGCCAGGGTAGAGTAGAGGACTTATAAAGGAGAGGGCCAGGGTAGAGTATAGAGGACTTATAAAGGAGAGGGCCAGGGTAGAGTAGAGTAGAGGACTTATAAAGGAGAGGGCCAGGGTAGAGTAGAGTAGAGGACTTATAAAGGAGGGGGCCAGGATAGAGTAGAGGACTTATAAAGGAGGGGGCCAGGGTAGAGGACTTATAAAGGAGAGGGCCAGGGTAGAGTAGAGGACTTATAAAGGAGAGGGCTAGGGTAGAGGACTTATAAAGGAGAGGGCCAGGGTAGAGTAGAGGACTTATAAAGGAGGGGCCAGGGTAGAGTAGAGGACTTATAAAGGAGGGGGCCAGAGTAGAGGACTTATAAAGGAGAGGGCCAGGGTAGAGTAGAGGACTTATAAAGGAGGGGGCCAGGGTAGAGTAGAGTAGAGGACTTATAAAGGAGAGGGCCAGGGTAGAGTAGAGGACTTATAAAGGAGAGGGCTAGGGTAGAGGACTTATAAAGGAGAGGGCCAGGGTAGAGTAGAGGACTTATAAAGGAGGGGGCCAGAGTAGAGGACTTATAAAGGAGAGGGCCAGGGTAGAGTAGAGTAGAGGACTTATAAAGGAGAGGGCCAGGGTAGAGTAGAGTAGAGGACTTATAAAGGAGAGGGCCAGGGTAGAGTAGAGTAGAGGACTTATAAAGGAGGGGGCCAGGATAGAGTAGAGGACTTATAAAGGAGGGGGCCAGGGTAGAGGACTTATAAAGGAGAGGGCCAGGGTAGAGTAGAGGACTCATAAAGGAGAGGGCTAGGGTAGAGGACTTATAAAGGAGAGGGCCAGGGTAGAGTAGAGGACTTATAAAGGAGGGGGCCAGGGTAGAGTAGAGGACTTATAAAGGAGGGGGCCAGAGTAGAGGACTTATAAAGGAGAGGGCCAGGGTAGAGTAGAGGACTTATAAAGGAGAGGGCCAGGGTAGAGGACTTATAAAGGAGAGGGCCAGGGTAGAGTAGAGGACTTATAAAGGAGAGGGCTAGGGTAGAGGACTTATAAAGGAGAGGGCCAGGGTAGAGTAGAGGACTTATAAAGGAGGGGGCCAGGGTAGAGTAGAGGACCTATAAAGGAGGGGGCCAGGGAAGAGTACAGTAGAGGACTTATAAAGGAGAGGGCCAGGGTAGAGGACTTATAAAGGAGAGGGCCAGGGTAGAGTAGAGGACTTATAAAGGAGGGGGCCAGGGTAGAGTAGAGGACTTATAAAGGAGGGGGCCAGGGTAGAGGACGTATAAAGGAGGGGGCCAGGGTAGAGTAGAGGACTTATAAAGGAGAGGGCCAGGGTAGAGGACGTATAAAGGAGGGGGCCAGGGTAGAGTAGGGGACTCATAAAGGAGTGGGCCAGGGTAGAGTAGAGGACTTATGAAGGAGAGGGCCAGGGTAGAGTAGAGGACTTATAAAGGAGAGGGCCAGGGTAGAGGACTTATAAAGTAGAGGGCCAGGGTAGATGACTTATAAAGGAGAGGGCCAGGGTAGAGTAGAGTAGAGGACTTATAAAGGAGAGGGCCAGGGTAGAGTAGAGTAGAGGACTTATAAAGGAGGGGCCAGGGTAGAGTAGGGTAGAGGACTTATAAAGGAGAGGGCCAGGGTAGAATAGAGGACTTATAAAGGAGGGGCCAGGGTAGAGTAGCGTAGAGGACTTATAAAGGAGAGGGCCAGGGTAGAGTAGAGTAGAGGACTTATAAAGGAGAGGGCCAGGGTAGAGTAGAGTAGAGGACTTATAAAGGAGAGGGCCAGGGTAGAGTAGAGTAGAGGACTTATAAAGGAGGGGGCCAGGATAGAGTAGAGGACTTATAAAGGAGGGGGCCGGGGGTAGAGTAAAGTAGAGGACTTATAAAGGAGGGGCCAGGGTAGAGTAGAGGACTTCTAAAGGAGGGGCCAGGGTAGAGTAGAGTAGAGGACTTATAAAGGAGAGGGCCAGGGTAGAGTAGAGGACTTATAAAGGAGAGGGCCAGGGTAGAGGACTTATAAAGGAGAGGGCCAGGGTAGAGTAGAGGACTTATAAAGGAGGGGCCAGGGTAGAGTAGAGTAGAGGACTTATAAAGGAGGGGCCAGGGTAGAGTAGAGGACTTATAAAGGAGAGGGCCAGGGTAGAGTAGAGTAGAGGACTTATAAAGGAGAGGGCCAGGGTAGAGTAGAGTAGAGGACTTATAAAGGAGAGGGCCAGGGTAGAGTAGAGTAGAGGACTTATAAAGGAGAGGGCCAGGGTAGAATAGTGGACTTATAAAGGAGGAGGCCAGGGTAGAGTAGAGGACTTATAAAGGAGAGGGCCAGGGTAGAGTAGTAGAGGACTTATAAAGGAGAGGGCCAGGGTAGAGTAGAGTAGAGGACTTATAAAGGAGAGGGCCAGGGTAGAGTAGAGTAGAGGACTTATAAAGGAGGGGGCCAGGATAGAGTAGAGGACTTATAAAGGAGGGGGCCAGGGTAGAGGACTTATAAAGGAGAGGGCCAGGGTAGAGTAGAGGACTTATAAAGGAGAGGGCTAGGGTAGAGGACTTATAAAGGAGAGGGCCAGGGTAGAGTAGAGGACTTATAAAGGAGGAGGGCCAGGGTAGAGTAGAGGACTTATAAAGGAGGGGGCCAGAGTAGAGGACTTATAAAGGAGAGGGCCAGGGTAGAGTAGAGGACTTATAAAGGAGGGGGCCAGGGTAGAGTAGAGTAGAGGACTTATAAAGGAGAGGGCCATAAAGGAGAGGGCCAGGGTAGAGTAGAGGACTTATAAAGGAGAGGGCCAGGGTAAAGGACTTATAAAGGAGAGGGCTAGGGTAGAGGACTTATAAAGGAGAGGGCCAGGGTAGAGTAGAGGACTTATAAAGGAGGGGCCAGGGTAGAGTAGAGGACCTATAAAGGAGGGGGCCAGGGTAGAGTACAGTAGAGGACTTATAAAGGAGAGGGCCAGGGTAGAGGACTTATAAAGGAGAGGGCCAGGGTAGAGTAGAGGACTTATAAAGGAGGGGGCCAGGGTAGAGTAGAGGACTTATAAAGGAGGGGGCCAGGGTAGAGTAGAGTAGAGGACTTATAAAGGAGGGGGCCAGGGTAGAGTAGAGTAGAGGACTTATAAAGGACGGGGCCAGGGTAGAGTAGCGGACTTATAAAGGAGGGGGCCAGGGTAGAGTAGAGGAGAGGACTTATAAAGGAGGGGGCCAGGGTAGAGTAGAGGACTTATAAAGGAGGGGGCCAGGGTAGAGTAGAGGAGAGGACTTATAAAGGAGGGGGCCAGGGTAGAGTAGAGTAGAGGACTTATAAAGGAGAGGGCCATGCCTATACAGGTATAGGAGAGGGTCAGTCATTTCATACCACAAAATCATCATGGGTTTGCAATACATTGTCTTGTACGATAGTAGCACCATGAAACAGAATAGTCCTACTGAACATCAGGGACCTTTCAGTCTCCTCACAGCAGTTGTGTTGTTAATCACAGAACGTTGTTGTACAGATGTGGTCTCCTCCCACTGGAAGGACGGCAGTGTAGCACAGTGGGAGATTGTTGCTTACATCACATGGGTGTCTCTAGAGAGAAAGAGAGAGAGAGAGAGAGAGAGAGAGAGAGAGAGAGAGAGAGAGAGAGAGAGAGAGAGAGAGAGAGAGAGAGAGAGAGAGAGAATCTATACTGTAGCACAGAGCTCGGTAACTAGATTATTTCCTAGCGGATGGTTGGGGGGCCTGAACATAGTTACATTGAGACACGATCACGTCTCTGTTCTTATTCATGAAAATACTACATTTCCCAAATGAAACACATTTTTTTGCTGAATTCCTTGGGATTTTTGTAAAAAAAAAATACAAATAACTACGATCATAAACATTTGTATTTATCACTTGCGGGACGGGTTGTGCTGCGGGCCGCCTGTTGCCGAAACCTGCTGTAGCAGATCAAAGCTCTAGTGTTTTAAGCTTAGAGTGTTGTGTGTGTCAGGGAGGAATGTGTGTGTGTCTGTGATTCTGCCTCTATGCTCCCTCTATGTCACAGATCCGCCAGTAAAGCACAGTGGAAACCAGGGTAGTCAGCAAAGTATATGTCTGATGAATGCCATAGTATGTATTATCAATGTGTGTGTGTGTGTGTGTGTGTGTGTGTGTGTGTGTGTGTGTGTGTGTGTGTGTGTGTGTGTGTGTGTGTGTGTGTGTGTGTGTGTGTGTGTGTGTGTGTGTGTGTGTGTGTGTGTGTGTGTGTGTGTGTGTGTGTGTGTGAGTGTGTTTGTGTGTATCCGCTAGTAAACGTATGTGCACCAGTGTGTTAATGTGTGTATGTCTGTGTGTAAAATGTATGACCGAGCTGCTAAATACAGTCCTTTTTACTGCTACCATGTGTTTATGGAGCCTGGCCTGAGAAATAATGGAGTCTAATTTCTTTCCACTGGAGTGCTCCCATCTGCTGGATTTGGGGGCCAGTACAGTAAAACCCTCTATCAGTGACAATTATCCCACGCTTAGAGAGGACTGCACTGTAAGCGTGTGTGTGACCCACTCAGTCCCACTGCTAATGATGCAAAGAATGTGTGTGTGTGTGTGTGGGTGTCGCTCCGGGTGGACTGCTGCGTAAACTAGTGTGAATCTCTCACTCCCCTCCTCCAGGACATATCGCCCTGAGGGAACATCACAAAAGGTGTGTGACAGTGTGTCCCACTCCCTCCCAATGGAATGTCTCCAAGGATGACGGATGCTACACCGAGACGTCACAGCATGAATCACTCCCCAGATTCCTTCAATGGAGGGATGGACTGCATCAACTCAGCCCTGGGGGAAGAGGAGGGGGCTGTGTATCTGCTGCTACAGGTACAGTAGTGGTGAAGGAAAGAGGAAAACTGTCATTTATACGGTCATTTTAGCTATTATCTTCAGTATAACGTAAATAATGGTGCATTTTGGGAAAATGTCTGTATTTCCAATTGTACTGTATCGTATCTTTGGCGTGCCAAAACACTTTTTGACCACTAGTGTTTGCATGGCATTGTGGTTTATTAACATATTTTATCCTTTTAAGAGGCTGTATTTGTTGAGCCTGTGAGTGAGAATGTTGTTCCAATTGAACTCCTACAGTATGTGGTTATAGTGCTCCATGAAGTTTTAAATGTACAGGGGACAGATTGTAGTGGCAGCGAGTCTTAAACCTTAAACGGTTGAGCATTTTGACATGTCCTTTCGGTCTGTTTTGCCCTTTAGTCACTGCCAGTTTGGAAGCCTTTGTTAAGGCCTAAAATTATTAATTAACATGCTGTAATATGTGAACACCATCTAGCAGCCAACTTGCTTTGATACCATATTGATATTACTGTAGGTGTACTGTGTTATTAAATACACCGAGCTACCTGTAAGATACTGTAATATTCACAGCAAACCCTTTACAGTGCATACTACAGCTGGTAATGTAGAGTACAATCACAACTCCATTAACTGTAAGGTTATGCAATATGACACCGCTTCCAGCTTTACAGGTGTGTGTACCTATCTATAATGAGTATGTCAGTGTGTTTTTAAAGCTATATAGTGGATAGGTCAGAGCTATGTTGGCCAGCAGGTTGGCCCGAGTAGATAAAGTGGGCAGTATTTCCTGGCAGCTCTCTCTCTCTTCTCTCTCTCTCTCTCTCTCTCTCTCTCTCTCTCTCTCTCTCTCTCTCTCTCTCTCTCTCTCTCTCTCTCTCTCTCTCTCTCTCTCTCTCTCTCTCTCTCTCTCTCTCTCTCTCTCTCTCTCTCTCTCTCTCTCTCTCTCTCTCTCTCTCTTCTCTCTCTCTCTCTCCAGATTTATCCCTCACTTACTCCTTCCATCCCTCCAATCCCTCCTTCCTTCTATCCCTTCCTCTCTACCTATTGCCTCCGTAACAGCTACCTGCTCTCTCTCTCTCTCTCCCTCTCTGTTTCTCGATCCATTTTCTCTTTATTTCTCTCTCCCTCTCTCCTCTTTCTCTTTTTATCTCTACCTTCACCCCACCCTCCCTCTCTCACTTTCCTCCCTCTCTCCATCAGGAATGACCTCAGTGCTGCTGGCTCCCCACAGTAAATCTGCCATATTGTTCCATAAAACTGCTAGGGGCATGACTTGACAAATATTAAGAAAGAGGAGAATAAATAAATAAACTAAATAAAAGAGAAGAGTGTCCAGAGTGAGAGGATTCTTCTTCTCTGCTCTGTAAAAGTGTGTGAGAAAAACTAAACGGAGCCAGGTTGTAAAATCTTTACCTCGGTGTCTCTGAGTTTCACTAACTCTGCTGGGAGCCCTGTGGACTCACTGCATCAACACCATACACATACAGTATGCACACACTCACACAGGCATATACGTGTGTGTGCGTGTGCGTGTGTTTCAATCGAGAGCTGGAGGACTCCTGATATCTCCAGGAGTGATAAGTATAATCAGTTGTTGTCTAGTACTGTCTTTTTGCTAGCTAGGGACATCTACTTTTAGTGTTGCCTGTCTTCCCAGTAGCCTACTTGGTGTGAACTGCTGACTGCTCATAACTTGCAGAGGATTGTTGACACATCAACTAGGATTAAGGGGCAGGGCAATTTGGGACTATTGTGGTTTTGGTATTCAGTGTCAGCGGCGGTCTCGTCGGGAAAACTATCTTCGAAACAAAGAGGAAGGAAGGAGAGGAAGGCTTCACTCTCTCACTTTAGTATCTCACCTAGTTATTTTCTCACTTTAGTATCTCACCTAGTTATTTTCAGATTATCTCAGTTAGCTCTTTTGTAGTTTAGGCAATTACTGTATGTGTGTGTTTTCTATACCTGTTCGCTCCTCTCACTGGAGGCTTTACAGATTCTCCCCTCCCCTTGGCTGCAGCCCTCTAATTTAGTGTCCCCTGCGTGGAATTCCTGGTCTACGGCAACGTATGAAACTGCTGATCTGCGGTCAGGCTCGCCCGGGTTCATCTCAGCCTATGCTGCCCTTCAGTCCCTAGAATTTTTGGCTCTGACAGAGACATGGATCACCCCAGAAAACCCTGCTACTCCAGCTGCTCTCGCACCTGACGACGTTTTCTCTCATAGTCCGAGAGCATCTGGTGTGACAGAGCTGCTAATTTCTCCTAAGTGGAGATTTTCTCTTTTCTCCCGACCATCTAGTCATTTAAATTCCATGTTGTCAGTGTCAGTTGTCCAGTCAAGCTTAACACTGTCATTTACTGCCCACCAGGTGCCATTAGAGATTTCCTCAGTGACCTTTATAAACTAATTTCCTGACAATGGCTCACCACTCTTCGTACTGGGCGACTTCAACCTTCTGATATCTGCCTTTGATTAATGTATTTCCAACTCTCTCTTTCCCTTATTTGCCTCTTTTGACCTCGCCTTTTTCCAGTCCCCTCCCACTCACAAAGCAGGCAATACACTTTACCTCACCTTTTCCCAGTCCCCTCCCACTCACAAAGCAGGCAATACACTTTACCTCACCTTTTCCCAGTCCCGTCCCACTCACAAAGCAGGCAATACACTTTACCTCACCTTTTCCCAGTCCCCTCCCACTCACAAAGCAGGCAATACACTTTACCTCACCTTTTCCCAGTCCCGTCCCACTCACAAAGCAGGCAATACACTTTACCTCACCTTTTCCCAGTCCCCTCCCACTCACAAAGCAGGCAATACACTTTACCTCACCTTTTCCCAGTCCCCTCCCACTCACAAAGCAGGCAATACACTTTACCTCACCTTTTCCCAGTCCCCTCCCACTCACAAAGCAGGCAATACACTTTACCTCACCCTTTCCCAGTCCCTCCCACTCACAAGGCAGGCAATACACTTTACCTCACCCTTTCCCAGTCCCGTCCCACTCACAAGGCAGGCAATACACTTTACCTCACCTTCTCCCAGTCCCCTCCCACTCACAAGGCAGGCAATACACTTTACCTCACCCTTTCCCAGTCCCCTCCCACTCACAAGGCAGGTAATACAATTTACCCCACCTTTTCCCAGTCCCCTCCTACTCACAAGGCAGGCAATACACTTTACCTCACCCTTTCCCAGTCCCCTCCCACTCACAAGGCAGGTAATACAATTTACCTCACCTTTTCCCAGTCCCCTCCCACTCACAAGGCAGGCAATACACTTTACCTCACCCTTTCCCAGTCCCCTCCCACTCACAAGGCAGGTAATACAATTTACCTCACCTTTTCCCAGTCCCCTCCCACTCACAAGGCAGGCAATACACTTTACCTCACCCTTCCCAGTCCCCTCCCACTCACAAGGCAGGTAATACAATTTACCTCACCTTCTCCCAGTCCCCTCCCACTCACAAGGCAGGCAATACACTTTACCTCATCTTTACTAGAGTCTGTCCGTCAACTAATGTCACTGCAACCCCCCTCCAGGTCTCTGATCACTACTTTGTTTTTCTTTTCCGTCTCCCTCTCCTCCAACCCTGGCCACTCAGCCCCTACCCAGATGGTCATGCGCTGTCACAATCTTTGCTCTCTCTCTCATCTTCTATCCTATCATATCTCCCTTCTGCTAAATCCTTCTGCCTCCTGTCTCCTGATTCTGCCTCTTAGATCTTTCTATCCTCCCTTTCCACATCCTATGATTCGCACTGTCCTCTTTCCTCCCGCCTGGCTCGACCCTCCCCTCCTACTCCGTAGCTAAGTGACTCATTGCAAGCTTACAGAACAGGACAGAGGGCAGCTGAGTGAAAATGGCCTTCTGGATGACCTATCATCCTTTCACTCCCTCCTCTCTACCTTCTCTATCTCTGTATCCGCAGCTAAAGCCACTTTCTATCACTCTAAATGTAACTAACCCTAGGAAACTCTTTTCCACCTTCTGCTCCTTCTTTAATCCTCCACCCCCCCATCCCTCTCTGCGGACGACTTTGTCAACCACTTCGAAAAGAAGATTGACAACATCCACTCCTCATTCACTCAGACTATAGAGTCCACTCACACATAACTACCCTACGCTTTGACCTATTTCTCCAGATGAAATCCTGGGACTAGTGAGGTCTGGCTGCTTGCTCGATCCCATCCTCTGCTCCCTTCTCCTGACCATCTCTGGAGGCCTTCTTCCATTCATCACTTCCCTCATCAACGCATCCCTGACCACTGGCTGCATCCCATCTGACTTCAAAATGGCCTGAGTCGCTCCTCTTCTCAAGAAACCAACACCCGACCCCTCTGACATCAAAAACTACAGACCGGTATCCCTTTCCGAAACATTTGAGGCTCTACACACTACCAAAGCTGACTCTCTCTCCTCTGTTCTCATCCTACTACATCCATGCGCTGCCTTCGACACCATGAACCATCAGATCTTCCTCTCCTCCCTATCAGGGTTTGGCGTCTCAGGGTCTGCACACACTTGGATTGCATCGACATCGACGAGATGGAGCTGCTCTTCCTCCGGGGAAGGCCTGCATGCTCCAAGGCCTCTCCATCATGGTTGAAAACTCCACGGTGTCCCGCTACCAGAGTGCAAAGAACCTTAGCGTGACCGTGGACAACACCCTGTTGTTCTCTGCAAACATCAAAGCAGTGACCTGCTTCTGCAGGTTCCTGCTCTAAATCATTCCATGGAGGGCTGAGTGTTTGCGGGTTTTTGCTCCGTCCTTGTACTTGATTGATGAATTAAAGAACTCCCCTCACATGGTTGTCTAGGTCTTAGTTGAAAGGAAAAAACTCAAACAAGCAGACACTAGACCCTCCATGGAATGAGTTTTACACCCCTACTGTACAACATCCATAAAGTACAACACTCAAACAGGAAGAGTTGCAGGTCCTAATCCAGGCACCCTGGACTAATGCAAATTGATGTTGGCAGGGCTCCCTGCTTGTGCCATCATACCCCTGCAACTTATTCAGAATGCTTCAGCCAGCCTTGTGTTCCTTCCCAAATCTTCCCGTGTCAACCCACTCCTCCTCACACTCCACTGGCTTCCAGTCGAAGCTCGCATCCCATACAAGACAATGGTACTTGCCTACGGAGCAGTAAGAGGAACCGCCCCTCTTGCTCTGCTCAAACCCTACACTCCAACCCAAGTACTCCATTCTGACATCTCTGGTCTCTTGGCCCTCCGACCCCTACAGGAGGGCAGCTCCCGCTCAGCCTAGTCCAAGCTGTTCTTTGTCCTGGTACCCCAATGCTGGAACCAGTTTCCCCCTGAAGCTAGGACAACAGAGTCCCTAGTCATATTTTGAAAACATCTAAAATCCTAATTCTTCAAAGAGTATCTGAAATAATCCCACAGCACCCCCCCGCACCCCCCCAACAAAAAAAATAATTACATGAACTAAACTCACACTTGACCCCTACTAGCTCTGACTTTGCTAATACCTACTTTATTGATGAATGATTGACTAACTATGACTGAGATATGTGGTTGTCCCACCTAGATATGTTAACATTAATAAAATAACTGTAAATCACTCTGGATAAGAGTGTCTGCTAACTGACTAACGTCAAATTGGTGTGTGCTTGTGTGAGTGTGTGTGTTGTGTGTAATATGTCTGTCAGTCCATTAATGGTAGCCTATTCACCCTTGGTCAACCACAGATGTGAGCGCAACAAGGTATCACGTTTTTCCCAAACGTCTATGGGTGAAGTAAAGGTGAAAATCATTTGTGGGCGTTTAAGTTGAGACATTGTTACCTAACTTCATTTACGTAAAAATGAAACCAAAAACACTAGAATTGGGCTGGGGGTTTCACATCTCGTAAAGTTAAGGGTGAAGGCTTTGGACATGGCTGAAATAGTGGTTAACTGACACATATTGGTTATTCTTTTTTTATATGTCATCCTATTTTTTTGGAAGATTAAGGATTTTGATAATGTATCAATAATACAAAATGCAAATATATATATATATATATATATATATATATATCTCACAATCTGATTCTGTGGCCCATTCTTCCTAGCTGTGACTGTCCTCACTATCGAAAGGGTATGATGCTTCCTGCTCAATTAGGCTCCTTTCGCTCATAGAATGTTCCTGTGTTCATTGCCTGTGAATGTCAGTGGATACGTTGGCAAAAACATTGACCAAGGCCATCATTTTACATCAAATTACATATCTTTTATTGAGCATGATATTGACCTTAAAAGTAGCCTAACTGCACAACGTTGCCCTAAGGCAACAAACAAATGAGATTAACGACGCAACACAACACAACTACATTTGTTTTGAATGTACAGAGCCTTCAGAAAGTATTCACACCCCTTGATTTATTCACATTTAGTTGTGTTACAGCCTGAATTCAAAATGGATTAAATTGAGATTTTGTGTCACTGGCCTACAGACAATACCCCATAATGTCAAAGTGAAACATTGATTTTCGATTTTTAAAAATTATTAATTAAATATGAAAAGCTGAAATGTCTTGAGTCAATAATTATTCCACCCCTTTGTTACGGCAAGCCTAAATAAGTTCAGGAAAAAAATGTGCTCAACAAGTCACATAATACGTTGCATGGACTCACTCTGTGTGCAGAGTTGCGCCGACAGAGATGGCCGCCTCGCTTCGCGTTCCTAGGAAACTATGCAGTTTTTTGTTATTTTACGTGTTATTTCTTACATTAGTACCCCAGGTCATCTTAGGTTTCATTACATACAGTCGAGAAGAACTACTGAATATAAGATCAGCGTCAACTCACCATCAGTACGACCAAGAATACGATTTTCGCGAAGCGGATCCTGTGTTCTGCCTTTCAACCAGGACAACGGAATGGATCCCAGCCGGCAACCCCAAAAAACGACTCCGTAAAAGAGGGAAACGAGGCGGTCTTCTGGTCAGACTCCGGAGACGGCCACATCGTGCACCACTCCCTAGCATTCTTCTCGCCAATGTCCAGTCTCTTGACAACAAGGTTGATGAAATCATAGCAAGGGTAGCATTCCAGAGGGACATCAGAGACTGTAACGTTCTTTGCTTCACGGAAACATGGCTCACTGGAGAGACGCTATCGGAGGCGGTGCAGCCAGCGGGTTTCTCCACGCATCGCGCCGACAGAAACAAACATCTTTCTGGTAAGAAGAGGGGCGGGGGCATATGTCTTATGGCTAACGAGACATGGTGTGATCAAAGAAACATACATGGAACTCAAATCCTTCTGTTCACCAGATTTAGAATTCCTCACAATCAAATGTCGACCGCATTATCTACCAAGAGAATTGTCTTCGATTATAATCACAGCCGTATATATTCCCCCCCAAGCAGACACATTGATGGCTCTGAACGAACTTTATTTGACTCTTTGCAAACTGGAATCCATACATCCTGAGGCTGCATTCATTGTAGCTGGGGATTTTAACAAGGCTAATCTGAAAACAAGACTCCCTAAATTGTATCAGCATATCAATTGCGCAACCAGGGCGGGAAAAACCTTGGATCGTTGTTATTCTAACTTCCGTGACGCAAATAAGGCCCTGCCCTCCTTTCGGAAAAGCTGACCACGACTCCATTTTGCTGATCCCTGCCTACAGACAGAAACTAAAACAAGAAGCTCCAACGCTGAGGTCTGTCCAACGCTGGTCCGACCAAGCTGATTCCACACTCCAAGACTGCTTCCATCACGTGGACTGGGATAGTTTCGTCTTGCGTCAGATAACAACATTGACGAATACGCTGATTCGGTGTGCGAGTTCATTAGAACGTACGTTGAAGATGTCGTTCCCATAGCAACGATTAAACATTCCCTAACCAGAAACCATGGATTGATGGCAGCATTCGAGTGAAACTGAAAGCGCGAACCACTGCTTTTAATCAGGGCAAGGTGACTGGTAACATGACCGAATACAAACACTGCAGCTATTCCCTCCGCAAGGCTATCAAACAAGCTAAGCGTCAGTATAGAGACAAAGTAGAATCTCAATTCAACGGCTCAGACACAAGAGGTATGTGGCAGGGTCTACAGTCAATCACGGACTACAAGAAGAAAACCAGCCCAGTCACGGACCAGGATGTCTTGCTCCCAGGCAGACTAAATCACTTTTTTTGCCCGCTTTGAGGACAATACAGTGCCACTGACACGGCCTGCAACGAAAACATGCAGACTCTCCTTCACTGCAGCCGAGCTGAGTAAAACATTTAAACGTGTTAACCCTCGCAAGGCTGCAGGCCCAGACGGTATCCCCAGCCGCGCCCTCAGAGCATGCGCAGACCAGCTGGCCGGTGTGTTTTTACGGACATATTCAATCAATCCCTATACCAGTCTGCTGTTCCCACATGCTTCAATAGGGCCACCATTGTTCCTGTTCCCAAGAAAGCTAAGGTAACTGAGCTAAACGACTACCGCCCTGTAGCACTCACTTCCGTCATCATGAAGTGCTTTGAGAGACTAGTCAAGGACCATATCACCTCCACCCTACCTGACACACTAGACCCACTCCAATTTGCTTACCGCCCAAATAGGTCCACAGACGATGAAATCTCAATCACACTGCACACTGCCCTAACCCATCTGGACAAGAGGAATACCTATGTGAGAATGCTGTTCATCGACTACAGCTCGGCATTCAACACCATAGTACCCTCCAAGCTCGTCATCAAGCTCGAGACCCTGGGTCTCGACCTCGCCCTGTGCAACTGGGTACTGGACTTCCTGACGGGCCGCCCCCAGGTGGTGAGGGTAGGCAACAACATCTCCACCCCGCTGATCCTCAACCCTGGGGCCCCACAAGGGTACGTTCTGAGCCCTCTCCTGTACTCCCTGTTCACCCACGACTGCGTGGCCACGCACACCTCCAACTCAATCATCAAGTTTGCGGACAACACAACAGTGGTAGGCTTGATTACCAACAACGACGAGACGGCCTACAGGGAGGAGGTGAGGGCCCTCGGAGTGTGGTGTCAGGAAAATAACCTCACACTCAACGTCAACAAAACTAAGGAGATGATTGTGGACTTCAGGAAACAGCAGAGGGAACACCCCCCTATCCACATCGATGGAACAGTAGTGGAGAGGGTAGTAAGTTTTAAGTTCCTCGGCATACACGTCACAGACAAACTGAATTGGTCCACTCACACAGACAGCATCGTGAAGAAGGTGCAGCAGCGCCTCTTCAACCTCAGGAGGCTGAAGAAATTTGGCTTGTCACCAAAAGCACTCACAAACTTCTACAGATGCACAATTGAGAGCATCCTGGCGGGCTGTATCACCGCCTGGTATGGCAACTGCTCCGCCCACAACCGTAAGGCTCTCCAGAGGGTAGTGAGGTCTGCACAACGCATCACTGGGGGCAAACTACCTGCCCTCCAGGACACCTACACCACCCGATGTTACAGGAAGGCCATAAAGATCATCAAGTACAACAACCACCCGAGCCACTGCCTGTTCACCCCGCTATCATCCAGAAGGCGAGGTCAGTACAGGTGCATCAAAGCTGGGACCGAGAGACTGAAAAACAGCTTCTATCTCAAGGCCATCAGACTGTTAAACAGCCACCACTAACATTGAGTGGCTGCTGCCAACACACTGACTCAACTCCAGCCACTTTAATAATGGGAATTGATGGGAAATGATGTAAAATATATCACTAGCCACTTTAAACAATGCTACCTAATATAATGTTTACATACCCTACATTATTCATCTCATATGTATACGTATATACTGTACTCTATATCATCTACTGCATCCTTATGTAATACATGTATCACTAGCCACTTTAACTATGCCACTTTGTTTACATACTCATCTCATATGTATATACTGTACTCGATACCATCTACTGTATCTTGCCTATGCTGCTCTGTACCATCACTCATTCATATATCTTTATGTACATATTCTTTATCCCCTTACACTGTGTATAAGACAGTAGTTTTGGAATTGTTAGTTAGATTACTTGTTGGTTATTACTGCATTGTCGGAACTAGAAGCACAAGCATTTCGCTACACTCACATTAACATTTGCTAACCATGTGTATGTGACAAATACAATTTGATTAGATTAGATTTGATAATAGTGTTTAACGTCATTTGTGAATGACTACCTCGTCTTTGTACGCCACACAGATCCCTCAGTCGGCCAGTGACTTTCAACACAGATTTAACCACAAAGACCAGGGAGCTTTTCCTATGCCTTGGTAGAAGGGTTGAAATAAAAATGTCCCTTTGGTATTTTATTAGGATCCCCATTAGCTGTTACACAAGCAGCAGCTACTCTTCCTGGAGTCCACACAAAACATGACATAATACAGAACATTATTAGACAAGAACAGCTCAAGGACAGAACTATATACATTTTTAAAAAGGCACACGTAGCCTACATATCAATACATACACACAGACTATGTAGGTCAAATAGGGGAGGGGCGTTGTGCCCTGAGGTGTTGCTTTATCTGTTTTTTAAACCAGGTTTGCTGTTTATTTGAGCAAAATGAGATGGAAGGAAATGTTACACAATAAGGGCTCTATATAATACTGTACGTTTTCTTGAATTTGTTCTGGATTTGGGGACTGTGAAAAGACCCCTGGTGTAATGTCTGGTGGGGTAAGTGCGTGTGTCAGAGCTGTGTGTAAATTGACTACGCAAATAATTTGGGATTTTCAACACATTAATGTTTCTTATAAGACGTGGTGCAGTCAGTCTCTCCTCAACTCTTAGCCAAGAGAGACTGGCAGCATAGTATTTATATCAGCCCTCTGATTACAATGAAGAGCAAAACGTGTCACTGTTCTGGGCCAGCTGCAGCTTAACTAGGTCTGTCCTTGCAGCACTGGACCATACGACTGGACAATAATCAAGATTAGACAAAACTAGAGCCTGCAGGACTTGCTTTGTGGAGTGTGGTGTCAAAAAAGCAGAGCATCTCTTTATTACGGCCAGACCTCTCCCATCTTTACAACCATTGAATCTATATGTTTTGACCATGACAGTTTACAATCTAAGGTAACACCAAGTAATTTAGTCTCCTCAACTTTTTCAACAGCCACACCATTCATTACCAGATTCCGCTGAGGTCTAGAACTTAAGGAATGATTGGTTCCAAATACAATGCTCTTAGTTTTAGAGATGTTCAGGACCAGTTTATTACTGGCCACCCATTCCAAAACAGACTGCAACTCTTTGGTAAGGGTTTCAGTGACTTCATTAGCTGTGGCTGCTGATGCGCGTATGGTTGAATCATCAGCATACATGGACACACATGCTTTGTTTAATGCCAGTGGCAGGTCATTGGTAAAAATAGAAAAGAGTAGAGGGCCTAGAGAGCTGCCCTGTGGTACACCACACTTTACATGTTTGAAATGAGAGACGCTTCCATTAAAGAAAACCCTTTGAGTTCTATTAGATACATAGCTCTGAATCCACGATGTGGCAGAGGTTGAAAAGCCATAGCACATACATTTTTTCAACAACAGGTTATGGTCAATAAAATTAACTTAATGTCCTGAATACAAAGTGTTACGTTTGGGGCAAATTCAACACAACACATCACTGAGTACCACTTTCCATATTTTCAAGCATGGTGGTGGCTGGATCATGATATAGGTATGCTTGTCATCGTCAAGGATAAGGACATTTTTAGGATAAAAAGAAACGGAATAGCTAAACACAGGCAAAATTCTAGTGGAAAACCTGGTTCACTCTACTTTCCATCAGACACTGGGAGATTAATTCACCTTTCAGCAAGACAATGACATAAAGCACAATGCCAAATCTACACTGGAGTTGCTTACCAAGACGACATTGAGTGTTCCTGAGCGGCCTAATTACAGTATGGAAAGCCCTAAAAATGTCTGTCTAGCCACCTTCAACAACCAACTTGACAGAGCTAGAAGAATTTGAAAGAATAATGAGCAAATATTGTACAATCCACGTGTGCAAAGCTCTTAGGGGCGGAAGCGTAGCCTAGTGGTTAGAGCGTTGGACAAGTAACTGGAAGGTTGCGAGTTCAAACCCCTGAGCTGACAAGGTACAAAATCTGTCGTTCTGCCCCTGAACAGGCAGTTAACCCACTGTTCCCAGGCCGTCATTGAAAATAAGAATATGTTCTTAACTGACTTGCCTGGTTAAATAAAGGTAAAATTAAAATTAAAATTAGAGACTTACCCAGAAAGACTCACAGCTGTAATCGCTGCCAAAGGTGCTTCTACAAAGTATTGACTCAGGGATGTGAATACTTAACTAAGTTATATATTTCTGTATTTAATAATTGCAAACATTTCTAAAAACATGTTTTCACTTTGACATTATAGGGTATTGTGTGTAGATGGGTAAGAAAAAACATATATTTAATCCATTTTGAATTCAGGCTGTAAGAACAAAATTGAATAAGTTCAGGGCAATGTTCCCTCTAAGCTGAGCGAGTGCGTGGGTTCGCAGCTCCCTGGAACTGCTGAGCAGAAAAAAGATCAGCAGAGAAGCACGATACTTAACTAAAATCAACTTTCTAGAGTTTCCCCCCTTAGTTAACACTATCAACGTTTCCCTTTGCTGTGGGAATTGTGATCGAATCAACACAATAGTAGCCACTTTAAATGTAACATACCAAAACAAAACAAACTATGCAAGACTTAGTATGCAAAACTAACTATAGAAGATATTTTGTTGTTGGCAGAATGCATGGTAGTGCTGTAGGATTCTATTGCATTTACATGCATGACTCTGGCCGTAATCTTACACAGACTGGTGCAGCATAACCAATCAGCGGTGCAGTAGGCCTATATATAAATAAACCATTGCCATATATGGATCTGTACCATTCACTTTGAACTGGACTGTGTTTACAGCATGAGCGGTTGTAAGTAGATGTGCTTGTTTTGAGATCAACACGAGAGCTGCATGTAGACACGTGTGCAAATATGGGTAAGTGCTTGTTGCCTACAAGAGCAGACGACATTTACATTTCTAGACATCTTTAAAAAGTGAGTAGGGTAAAGAGATTTTTTTGTCTTAAACGGCCAGTGTTGTATTCTAAAACAGGCTTGAGGAAGCTACATAGCCAATAGTCTATAATGTTATGGGAAAAATGATACATTTGACCTTTTCAGTCATCTCCTTGTTTGAAGGACAAGTGGATAAACAGGTTAATGTCAAGCCCTGCATGTTTTTTTCAAAAGTCTCATGGGGTGTAGATCTACATTGAACACTACACATTGGCTGCTACTGTAGACTGAATGATAGAAGAGCTATTTTCATGTTAAAACATTATGGGATGCATTTTCTATTTTTTTAAATAGTTAGGCCACTCTGGTAGACTTACATTATGATCAAATAGTCACAGTAGCCTACTTGACCACTGTCTAAAACTGTAACTTAAAGCGGGTACAGCCTCATTGTTCACAGAACACAAGCACTGGGAGTTGCACAGAATTTTCACAACATTCAAGTTTGCAATCAGCAGAGCTAACAATTGCTCAGTGCCAAAATGTTTGAGGGAACATTGGAACAACAGGTACGAATGCTTTCTGAAGGCACTGTATATAAAAACACAATATGTTCAGAACCTTCTTTAGAGGTTCCTACACAAATACATATTTTTTATTGTGAAGTTCCCTCTATTTAAATAAACATGCACAATAATGAAAGGTATCTTACCTTGATGCGCTCAGGGTGCTCTGCTTCCTCCCCCAATTGAAACATCATTCCGACTTCTGCACCTCATTGGATTGTTTACAGACATGTCATCACATATTGTCATATTGTCATATTGTCATATTGTCCTGTCTAGAGTGATCTCCCTGTGAGCTACCAATAACCCACGTGTATCCCTGATAACAACAAAACACTAAAGACAAGAGTGGTATTGTCTCCAAAGCACTCTGTGGAGCAAACACACACACACACACACACACACACAAA
>NC_060181.1:83714511-83734511 GCF_021184085.1 Oncorhynchus gorbuscha | reverse complement strand
GACAGAGAGATGGAGACAGAGAGAGGGAGACAGAGGGAGGGAGACAAAGGGAGCTTGTGAATTTATGCCGTTTCAAATGCAAGGACATCCTTCTCTGAAACAGAAAACTCCTAACAGTACATCCAGTCCTCCGGTAGAACAAAAAGTCAGTTTCCTAAAATGCTCTGTTGCATTAATTATACCTGACACTAGAACAGAACCCTCAAAAAGCAAGTAAGCATTCACATAGTCTGGATCCTGCAACCAGAAAACAGACTAGCAGGAAGGGATGGTGCAGTGTTGGTTATGTCATATTCACAATGAACTAATGGACACCAGTGGAGTGACAGCAAAGAACATCTCAAGACAACACGTACACTAGATCTCTCTCTCATCCCCTCTCTCTGATGCTATGAATCTCAACTCTGTTCCTCCTGTCTTCCCTTGTTCTCCATTATCTTTCACTACAGAGTGATATTCTTCTCTGTTGCCTATATAAATGACATACATTTAGTTTGGCCTATTTGCGCTAATCAATTTGTCAATGATTTGACACAGACATGACACCAGTTAATGGTGCTCAGTGTTTGAACAAACATCATTGTGAGTGTATGAGAGAGAGAAAGAGTGACAGAGAGAGAGAGAGACCAAATTGAGACTGCATGCAGAATTCTGCAAAATCACCCTCTGTACATTAAACACCAAATAATGCATGCGGAGCAGAATTAGGCCGATACCCGCTAATTATCAAAAACCCAGAATAGAGCTTTTAAATTCTACAACCACCTAAAAGTAAGTGATTCCCAAACCTTCCATAAAAAAGCCATCACCTACAGAGAGACGAACCTGGAGAAGAGTCCCCTAAGCAAGCTGGTCCTGGGGCTCTGTTCACAAACACAAACACACCCCACAGAGCCCCAGGACAGCAACAGCAACACAATTTGACCCATCAAATCATGAGAAAACAAAAAGATAATTACTTGGCACATTGTACAAAAATACAGTGCAAACTAGAGAGAGAGAGAGAGAGAGAGAGAGAGAGAGAGAGAGAGAGAGAGAGAGAGAGAGAGAGAGAGAGAGAGAGAGAGAGAGAGAGAGAGAGAGAGAGAGAGAGAGAGAGATAGACAGAGAGAGAGAGAGACAGCGAGAGAGAGATAGACAGAGAGAGAGAGAGAGAGAGAGAGAGAGAGAGAGAGAGAGAGAGAGAGAGAGAGAGAGAGAGAGAGAGAGAGAGAGAGAGAGAGAGAGAGAGAGAGAGAGAGAGAGAGAGAGAGAGAGAGAGAGAGAGAGAGAGAGAGAGAGAGAGAGAGAGAGAGCGAGAGCTAGAGAGAGATAGACAGAGTGAGAGAGAGAGAGAGAGAGAGAGAGAGAGAGAGAGAGAGAGAGAGAGAGAGAGAGAGAGAGAGAGAGAGAGAGAGAGAGAGAGAGAGAGAGAGAGAGAGAGAGAGAGAGAGAGAGAGCGAGAGAGAGAGAGAGAGAGAGAGAGAGAGAGAGAGAGAGAGAGAGAGAGAGAGAGAGAGGAATGTATTTTTTACGCATAATAATGTTACAGGGTTGATCCTGTGTGGTTACAGGGTTAATTCTGTGTGGTTACAGGGTTGATCCTGTGTGGTTACAGGGTTGATTCTGTGTGGTTACAGGGTTGATCCTGTGTGGTTACAGGGTTGATTCTGTGTGGTTACAGGGTTGATCCTGTGTGGTTACAGGGTTGATTCTGTGGGGTTACAGGGTTGATCCTGTGTGGTTACAGGGTTGATCCTGTGTGGTTACAGGGTTGATTCTGTGTGGTTACAGGGTTGATCCTGTGTGGTTACAGGGTTGATCCTGTGTGGTTACAGGGTTGATTCTGTGTGGTTACAGGGTTGATCCTGTGTGGTTACAGGGTTGATTCTGTGTGGTTACAGGGTTGATCCTGTGTGGTTACAGGGTTGATTCTGTGTGGTTACAGGGTTGATTCTGTGTGGTTACAGGGTTGATTCTGTGCGGTTACAGGGTTGATTCTGTGTGGTTACAGGGTTGTTGTGGTTACAGGGTTGATTCTGTGTGGTTCCTGTGTTACAGTTGACACAGAGTTGATTCTGTGCGGGTTTGATTCTGTGCGGTTACAGGGTTGATTCTGTGCGGTTACAGAGTTGATTCTGTGCGGTTACAGGGTTGATTCTGTGCGGTTACAGGGTTAAAACAGAAACAACTAAAAAGTGAACTGTTTTGTCAGTAAAGGAAAGGTTCACCCATCTTGAATGTTATTTGGGTCATTTCACATTTTCATGTGGGATATTGGTGTTCAAGTAGGCAGAAATCTTATAGAAAGGAGATAGGAATCCAATGAATGAAGGAACATATTATGCCCCATTCAGCAGACTGTCGACGAATCGTTTTCACATTGTCATGCTGTGTCACGCGGTTGCTAAGCTAATCGTCATACAATCCCTTCTCAAAGTCAATGTTTTTGACGAGAAACTTGCCTATTTTCCTCGAAAGTACAGTACCAGTCAAAAGATTGGACACACCTACATATTCCAGGATTTTTCTTATTTCGACAATTTTCTACATTGTACAATAATGGTGAAGACTATGAAATAACCCATATGGAATCATGTAGTAACCAAAAAAGTGTTAAACAAATCAAAAACGCATTTTATATTTGAGATTCTTCAAAGTAGCCACCCTTTGCCTTGATGACAGCTTTGCTTGGCATTCTCTTAACCAGCTTCACAAGGTAGTCACCTGGAATGCATTTCAATTAACAGTTGTGCCTTCTTAATAGTTAATTTGTTGAATTTATTTCCTTCTTAATGAGTTTGAGCCAATCAGTTGTGTTGTGACAAGGAAGGGGTGGTATACAGAAGAGCCCTATTTGGTAAAAGACCAAGTCCATATTATGGCAAGAACAGCTCAAATAAGCAAAGAGAAATGACAGACATGAGGTTCAGTCAACATGGAACATTTCAAGAACTTTGAAAGTTTCTTCAAGTGCAATTGCAAAAACCATCAAGAGCTATGATGAAACTGGCTCTCATGAGGACCGACACAGGAAAGGAAGACCTAGAGTTACCTCTGTTGCAGAGATCAAGTAACAGACACATCTCAACATCAGCTGCTCAGAGGAGAGAGCCTGTGTGAATCAGGCATTCATCATTGAATTGCTGCAAAGAAACCACTACTAAAGGACACCAATAATAAGAAGAGACTTGCTTGTGCCAAGAAACACGAGCAATGGACATTAGACTGGTGGAAATCTGTCCTTTAGTCTGATGAGACCAAATTTGAGAGGGGGGGGGGGTTCTGCCATAATCAACATCAACATCCACATCTTTGGCATCCGGGGAACAGTGGGTTAACTGCCTTGCTCAGGGGCAGAACAAGATTTTTACCTTGACAGCTCGGGGATTCAATCCAGCAACCTTCCGGTTACTGGCCCAATGCTCTAACCACTAGGCAGGAGGAGGTGTGACAGTGTGATGGTGCTTTGCTGGTGACACTGTCAGTGATTTTTAGAATTCAAGGCACACTTAACCAGCATGGCTACCACAGCATTCTGTAGCAATAGGCCATCCCATCTGGTTTGCACTTAGAGGGACTATCATTTGTTTTTCAATAGGACAACGACCCAAAACACACCTCCAGACGGTGTACGGGTTACTTGACCAAGATGGAGAGTGCTGCATCAAATTACCTGGCCTCCACAATCATCCAACCTCAACACAATTGAGTTGGACAGCAGAGTGAAGGAAAAGCAGCCAACAAGTGCTCAGCATATGTGGGAACTCCTTCAAGACTGTTGGAATAGCATTCCAGATTAAACTGGGTGAGAGAATGCCAACAATGTGGAAAGCTGTCATCAAGGCAAAGGGTGGGTACTTTGAAGAATCTCAAATCTAAAATAAATATTTGGTTAACACTTTTTTCATTTCTACATGATTCCCTTTTCGTTATTTCATAGTTTTTATGTCTGAACTATTATTCTACAATGTAGAAAATAGTCAAAGTAAAGAAAAACCAAACCTTTGACTAGTACTGTACATAATGTCACCATTCACAAGCTATACGGTACTACATACAGCAAGTTAACTATCTCACATCATTTTTGCAATGTTGAAGGACATAACTCCTGGTACCAGAATTGCCCAGAATACATCGCGCAGCCCATTGACATAGCATGGGCAACGCTTCCCATCTTCTCAAAAGTATATCTGCCATTGTGAATTTTAGACTGCACTCTGTGAGGCACATCGATCTGCAGGTTGAACATTGTGAGATGGTAGACTCCTAAATTCATAGTGCAGTTTGTTTAGGCGATTTTACAGCTAACTAGCTATGTTACATGCTAATATTGTCTTTGCTATTATTGTGTGTAGCTACATTTGCCAGCCAGCCAGCTAGCCAGCCAGCTAGCCCATAGAGAGCATTGTATTGTGGATTTCAAACCAAATCAAAGCAAAGTTTATTCGTCAATGTGTGCCAAATACAATACAACTTACAGTGAAATGCTTACTTACAGGCTCTAACCAATAATGCAAAAAATGTATTAGGTGAACAATAAAACAACAGTAAAAAGACTGTATACAGTGGCGAGTCTATAAAAGTAGTGAGGCTACATACAGACACCAGTTAGTCAGGCTGATTGAGGTAGTATGTACATGTAGATATGGTTAAAGTGACTATGCATATATGATGAACAGAGAGTAGCAGTCATTCATATATCTTGATGTACATATTCTTTATCCCCCTACACTTGTGTGTATAAGACAGTTGTTTTGGAATTGTTAGTTAGATTACTTGTTGGTTATTAATGCATTGTTGGAACTAGAAGCACAAGCATTTCGCTACACTCGCATTAACATCTGCTAACCATGTGTTTGTGATAAATACATTTTGATTTGATTTGATTTGTGTAAAAGAAGGGGTTGGCGGGTGGTGGGTGGGACACAATGCAGATAGCCCGGTTAGCCACTGTGCGGGTTGGTCGGCCCAATTGAGGTAGTATGTACATGAATGTATAGTTAAAGTGACTATGCATATATGATAAACAGAGGGTAGCAGCAGAGTAAAAAGAGGGGCTGGAGGGGCACACAATGCAAATAGTCTGGGTAGCCATTTGATTACCTGTTCAGGAGTCTTATGGCTTGGGGGTAAAAACTGTTGAAATCCTTTTTGTCCTAGACTTGGCACTCTGGTACTGCTTGCCATGTGGTAGTAGAGAGAACAGTCTATGACTGGGGTGGCTGGGGTCCTTGACAATTTTAAGGGCTCCAGTGTTGAGGATCAGCGTGGCAGATGTGTTGCTACCTACCCTCACCACCTGGGGGTGGCCTGTCAGGAAGTCCAGGATCCAGTTGCAGAGGGAGGTGTTTAGTCCCAGGATCCTTAGTGATGAGCTTTGAGGGCACTATGGTGTTGAACGCTGAGCTGTAGTCAATGAATAGCATTCTCACATAGGTGTTCCTTTTGTCCAGGTGGGAAAGGGCAGTGTGGAGTGCAATAGAGATTGCATCATCTGTGGATCTGTTTGGGCGGTATGCAAATTGGAGTGGGTCTAGGGTTTCTGGGATAATGGTGTTGATGTGAGCCATGACCAGCCTTTCAAAGCACTTCATGGCTACGGACATGAGTGCTACGGGCCTGTAGTCATTTAGGCAGGTTGCATTTAGTGTTCTTGGGCACAGGGACTATGGTGGTCTGCCTGAAACATGTTGTTATTATAGACTCAATCAGGGACATGTTGAAAATGTCAGTGACCAGTTGGTCAGCAAATGCCCGGAGCACACGTCCTGGTAATCCATCTGGCCCCGCAGCCTTGTGAATGTTGACCTGTTTAAAGGTCTTACTCACGTCGGCTACGGAGAGCGTGATCACACAGTTGTCCGGAACAGCTGATGCACTCATGCATGCCTCAGTGTTGCTTGCCTCGAAGCGGGCATAGAAGTGATCGTGTCTGTGCTTCCCTTTGTAGTCTGTAATAGTTTGCAAGCCCTGCCACATAAGACGAGCGTCAGAGCCGGTGTCGTATGATTCAATTTTATCCCTGTATTGACGCTTTGCCTGTTTGATGCTTCGTTGCAGGGCATAGCAGGATTTCTTGTAAGCTTCCGGGATAGAGTCCCGCACGGAACATGTTCCTGTCTGTGAAAGCAAAACAATTTCTACATGGATTTTGTAGTCGACTTGAGCTGCAACAGATTTCCACAACAATTTTCCATGTTGCTTCCAACCTTATTATAACGCCAAAATGAAACATTTGTTGACAAAAAAATATTGTTTCAAATATTAGTGTTAATTAGTGTTAATAAAGGAATTAGTGCTTTTGGGTGGATTTTCCCTGTAATTCAGAGTAGTTAAGGTTAGGTCTATGGTTTGGGGAATGCTTAAAACAAAATAATTAATAACGACTCGCTATTACCATCAAATATAATTAAGACGGAGCTGCTCTTCCTCCCGGGGAAGGACTGCCCGTTCCATGATCTCGCCATCACGGTTGACAACTCCATTGTGTCCTCCTCCCAGAGCGCTAAGAACCTTGGTGTGATCCTGGACAACACCCTGTCGTTCTCAACCAACATCAAGGCGGTGGCCCGTTCCTGTAGGTTCATGCTCTACAACATCCGCAGAGTACGACCCTGCCTCACACAGGAAGCGGCGCAGGTCCTAATCCAGGCACTTGTCATCTCCCGTCTGGATTACTGCAACTCGCTGTTGGCTGGGCTCCCTGCCTGTGCCATTAAACCCTTTCAACTCATCCAGAACGCCGGAGCCCGTCTGGTGTTCAACCTTCCCAAGTTCTCTCACGTCACCCCGCTCCTCCGTTCTCTCCACTGGCTTCCAGTTGAAGCTCGCATCCGCTACAAGACCATGGTGCTTGCCTACGGAGCTGTGAGGGGAACGGCACCTCAGTACCTCCAGGCTCTGATCAGGCCCTACACCCAAACAAGGGCACTGCGTCCATCCACCTCTGGCCTGCTCGCCTCCCTACCACTGAGGAAGTACAGCTCCCGCTCAGCCCAGTCAAAACTGTTCGCTGCTCTGGCCCCCCAATGGTGGAACAAACTCCCTCACGACGCCAGGACAGCGGAGTCAATCACCACCTTCCGGAGACACCTGAAACCCCACCTCTTTAAGGAATACCTAGGATAGGATAAGTATCCCCCCTTTAAGATTTAGATGCACTATTGTAAAGTGACTGTTCCACTGGATGTCATAAGGTGAATGCACCAATTTGTAAGTCGCTCTTGATAAGAGCGTCTGCTAAATGACTTAAATGTAAAATGTAAATGTAAGTATTCTCACGTCTTGCAAGAGCATTGTGAACTGTGGAGGTGCAGTGGTCTGAGCAGCGCGCTTTGACTCTGAGTATCACGAGTCTGTGCCCAGTGTTGGGTAATCTTTTTGTTTTTTTTGGGGTGAGCGCCTTGGAAGGCAGATATCCATGTTCTCAGGACCTTTTCAAACGTCCAAAATGGAAGGCTATTTCTAGTGTATCCCATAGGGCGGCGCACAATTGGCCCAGCATCGTCCGGGTTAGGGTTTGGCTGGGATAGCCCGTCATTGTAAATAAGAACTTGTTCTTAACTGACTTGCCTAGTGACATAAAGGTTAAATAAAAAGTATCCGGATGGTGGTGAGTGAGTGAGTGATTGAGTGATTGAGTGAGTGAGTGAGTGAGTGAGTGTGTGAGTGAGTGAGTGAGTGTGTGTGTGAGTGAGTGAGTGAGTGAGTGAGTGAGTGAGTGAGTGAGTGAGTGAGTGAGTGAGTGAGTGAGTGAGTGTGTGAGTGAGTGAGTGAGTGAGTGTGTGAGTGAGTGAGTGCATGAGTGAGTGAGTGTGTGAGTGAGTGAGTGAGTGAGTGAGTGAGTGAGTGAGTGTGTGAGTGTGTGAGTGTGTGAGTGAGTGAGTGAGTGAGTGAACATGCATGCAGGTGTGTGTGTCTCTTTTTCTGTACGTGTCTTATTGAGTAGGAGAGCTGATGCTGTAATGATGCTAATCGTCCACACGGTGGATGTCAGGGCGGCTGGCTGGCTAGTGGAACATGGGAACGTTCTCCCAGGGGAACACAGAACACTTTATTACTGTTAAAAGCCTTTATGTGTTTTGGGAGGGATGGGCTCCACTCTTCAGGGAGAGATAAAATAGAATTGGGTCATGCACAGTATGTACACGCCTTAGCATCCAGAGACAGTTATTGTGTTGGGATGTTTTAATATCCTTCTCCTCACAAGGATAGTAAAACAAGGACAATTCTGACAAGTGGGGACAGTTCGCCGGTCCCCACAGGGAAAAAGGCTATTTTAGGCAAGTGGTTAGTTTTAGGGTTAGGGTTACAATTAGGGTTACAATGATGGTTGGGAGATGAGGTTTCGGGTTAGGATTATGGTCAGGGGTTAAGGTTAGGGTTTAGGTTTGTTATTGTAATTTATTATAGTAACCTGCCCAGGGACTGCGGTTGAAAATTTGTCAGCTGGCTAAAACAGTCACTTTTACTGAAAAGTTGATTAATGTGGACTGTCTCTGTTAAAAATAAACTCAATCAATTCAGGTAAAGGTTAGGGTTAGGGTTAGGTTAATGTTAGGGTTAGGGGAAATAGGATTTTGAATGACAATCAATTGATTGGTTCCCACAAGGATGGTAAAACAAACATGTTTGTGTGTGTGTTTAAAAAGTGACCGCTCTGTGAATGTACATATTAGCGGTTTACAAGGCCATTATGAAGTTCATTGCGAAGGTCATTAGAAAGGTCACCTGATAATAGCCTAACAATAGAAGACAGATCCTTCAGATCTGCATGTTAACCTTTCCTATCCTTTTACATCACCAGTCCTGTCCTTTTACATCACCAGTCCTGTCCTTTTACATCACCAGTCATATCCTTTTACATCACCAGTCATATCCTTTTACATCACCATGCATATCCTTTTACATCACCATTCATATCCTTTTACATCACCAGTCCTGTCCTTTTACATCACCAGTCATATCCTTTTACATCACCAGTCCTGTCCTTTTACATCACCAGTCATATCCCTTTACATCACCAGTCCTGTCCTTTTACATCACCAGTCATATCCTTTTACATCACCAATCATATCCTTTTATATTTACATCACCAGTCCTGTCCTTTTACATCACCAGTCATATCCTTTTACATCACCAATCATATCCTTTTATATTTACATTTACATTCACCAGTAATTTACCATTCAGATGCTACATCACCAGTCCTGTCCTTTTACATCACCAGCCATATCCTTTTACATCACCAGTTATATCCTTTTACATCACCAGTCATATCCTTTTACATCACCATGCATATCCTTTTACATCACCATTCATATCCTTTTACATCACCAGTCCTGTCCTTTTACATCACCAGTCATATCCTTTTACATCACCAGTCCTGTCCTTTTACATCACCAGTCATATCCCTTTACATCACCAGTCCTGTCCTTTTACATCACCAGTCCTGTCCTTTTACATCACCAGTCCTGTCCTTTTACATCACCAGTCATATCCTTTTACATCACCATGCATATCCTTTTACATCACCATCCATATCCTTTTACATCACCATTCATATCCTTTTACATCACCAGTCATATCCTTTTACATCACCAGTCATATCCTTTTACATCACTATTCATATCCTTTTACATCACCAGTCATATCCTTTTACATCACCAGTCATATCCTTTTACATCACCAGTCATATCCTTTTATATCACCAGTCATATCCTTTTATATCACCAGTCATATCCTTTTACATCACCAGTCATATCCTTTTACATCACCAGTCATATCCTTTTACATCACCAGTCATATCCTTTTACATCACCAGTCATATCCTTTTACATCACCAGTCATATCCTTTTATATCACCAGTCATATCCTTTTATATCACCAGTCATATCCTTTTACATCACCAGTCATATCCTTTTACATCACCAGTCATATCCTTTTACATCACCAGTCATATCCTTTTATATCACCAGTCATATCCTTTTATATCACCAGTCATATCCTTTTACATCACCAGTCATATCCTTTTACATCACCAGTCCTGTCCTTTTACATCACCAGTCATATCCTTTTACATCACCAGTCATATCCTTTTACATCACCAATCATATCCTTTTATATTTACATTTACATTTAAGTAATTTAGCAGATGCTACATCACCAGTCCTGTCCTTTTACATCACCAGTCATATCCTTTTACATCACCAGTTATATCCTTTTACATCACCAGTCATATCCTTTTACATCACCAGTCCTGTCCTTTTACATCACCAGTCATATCCTTTTACATCACCATGCATATCCTTTTACAGTACCATTCATATCCTTTTATATCACCATTCATATCCTTTTACATCACCAGTCCTGTCCTTTTACATCACCAGTCATATCCTTTTACATCACCAGTCCTGTCCTTTTACATCACCAGTCATATCCTTTTACATCACCAGTCATATCCTTTTACATCACCAGTCCTGTCCTTTTACATCACCAGTCATATCCTTTTACATCACCAGTCCTGTCCTTTTACATCACCAGTCATATCCTTTTACATCACCATGCATATCCTTTTACAGTACCATTCATATCCTTTTATATCACCATTCATATCCTTTTACATCACCAGTCCTGTCCTTTTACATCACCAGTCATATCCTTTTACATCACCAGTCCTGTCCTTTTACATCACCAGTCATATCCTTTTACATCACCAGTCATATCCTTTTATATCACCAGTCATATCCTTTTACATCACCAGTCCTCCAGAACACGTACCTATCTCAGCAGGCCTGTAGGTATGTCACAGGGTGTCTAAAGACCTTTACCATGACACCAATCTACAGAAACACTCTATCGTCTAATATCCAGGGCAAGTTATTCTGCTCTGCATATAGGCCAACACAAAATGTGCCATGACAATGGCAAGATTGCCCCAAAGGCATGTAGATATACAACTATAGGTATACAGACCATATGACCTTTGACCTGCACAGTACTGTGCTCTATTATAGGCGAGAAAATACCAACCTAGGTATAACCCCTCTCTTTACATTGGCTTTTTATTAGAGGTGCTAACAACTTTAAGTTGATGTTGAAATTTGAGGAAAGACTCTTCTAAGTAAGTTATGAGAGTGAAAATAACACACACACACACGCCAAGGCTTAATTACAGTTCGGTCTGTGGAGTGGTGCTGGGTTTGTACTCAGGGCAGTTCGGTAGCCTTTAATAGCGTTGGCTCCTCAGACTGTCCTCAGTGGACCCTTACATCTTTAGCCTTATTACCTTTCTCTATTCCTCCTTCCTGCTCTCTTTCCTCTCTCTCTCGCTCTGTCCCCCCCTTTTCTCTCTCTCTCTGTCTCTATTCCTCTCTCCTGCTCTCTTCCTGTGTAGCTCAGTTGGTAGAGCATGGCGCTTGTAACGCCAGGGTAGTGGGTTCGATCCCCGGGACCACCCATGCGTATGATGTATGCACACATGACTGTAAGTCGCTTTGGATAAAAGCGTCTGCTAAATGGCATATGTTTTTTATGTATGTTCCCTCTTTCTCTTGCTCTGCCCCCCCCCTCTCTCTGTCTCTATTCCTCTCTCCTGCTCTCTTTCCTCTTTCTCTCACTGCCCCCCCTCTCTCTCTGTCTCTATTCCTCTCTCCTGCTCTCTTTCCTCTCTCTCTCTTCCCCCTCTCCTCTCTTTCTCTCTCTGTCTCTATTCCTCTCTCTCTCTCTCTTTCTCTCCCTCCTCTCTCTCTCTCTCCCCCTCTCTCTCTCTTTCTGTCGCTGTCTCTATTCCTCTCTCCTGCTCTCTTTCCTCTCTCCCCCCCTCTCTCTCTTTCTGTCGCTGTCTCTATTCCTCTCTCCTGCTCTCTTTCCTCTTTCTCTCCCTCCCCTCTCTCTCTTCCCCCTCTCCTCTCTTTCTCTCTCTGTCTCTATTCCTCTCTCCTGCTCTCTTTCCTCTTTCTCTCCCTCCCCTCTCTCTCTCTCCCCCTCTCTCTCTCTCTCTTTCTGTCGCTGTCTCTAGTCCTCTCTCCTGCTCTCTTTCCTCTGTCTCTCTCTCTCTCTCTCTCTCTCTCTCTCTCTCTCTCTCTCTCTCTCTCTCTCTCTCTCTCTCTCTCTCTCTCTCTCTCTCTCTCTCTCTCTCTCTCTCTCTCTCTCTCTCTCTCTCTCTCTCTCTCTCTCTTTCTGTCTCTAACCAACAAGCTGATGCTGTTTGGGAGCATTGCTCTGTTTCTGTCTGGCTGTGTTTGTGGAGTTGCATCACTCCAGTTTGATGCTACCATGATGTAATAACGTCAGACTCTCACTAGAGATGTGTGTGTGTTGATGTTTAATTGTAGTTGTGTGTGTGTGTGTGTGTGTGTACACTGAGTGTAAAAAACATTAGGAACAGGTGAATCTAGGCGAAAGCTATGATCCCTTATTGATGTCACTTGTTAAATCCACACCTATCAGTGTAGATTAAGGGGAGGAGATATGTTAAATTAAGATTTTTAAGCCTTGAGACATTTGAGACATGGATTGTGTATATGTGCCATTCAGAGGGTGAATAGGCAAGTAGGGGGTGCCAGGCACACCAGTTTGAGTGTCAAGAACTGCAACACAGTTTCCCGTGTGTATCAAGCATGGTCTACCATGCATTGGAGTCAACATGGGCCAGCAACCCTGTGGAACGCTTTCGACACCTTGGAGAGTCCATGCCCCACCGAATTGAGGCTGTTCTGAGGGCAAAAGGGAGGAGGTACAACTCAATATTAGGAAGGTGTTCCTAATGTTTTGTACAATCAGTGTATATAATGTACTTGTGTGGGTGTATCACCTAGTTGTGTGTGTGGGTGTATCATCTAGTTATGTGTATGTGTGGGTGTATCACCTAGTTGTGTGTGTGGGTGTATCATCTAGTTATGTGTATGTGTGGGTGTATCACCTAGATATGTGTACGTGTGGGTGTATCACCTAGTTATGTGTATGTGTGGGTGTATCACCTAGTTATGTGTATGTGTGGGTGTATCACCTAGTTATGTGTATGTGTGGGTGTATCACCTAGTTGTGTGTGTGGGTGTATCATCTAGTTATGTGTATGTGTGGGTGTATCACCTAGTTATGTGTACGTGTGGGTGTATCACCTAGTTATGTGTATGTGTGGGTGTATCACCTAGTTATGTGTATGTGTGGGTGTATCACCTAGTTATGTGTATGTGTGGGTGTATCACCGAGTTATGTGTACGTGTGGGTGTATCACCTAGTTATGTGTATGTGTGGGTGTATCACCTAGTTGTGTGTGTGGGTGTATCATCTAGTTATGTGTATGTGTGGGTGTATCACCTAGTTATGTGTACGTGTGGGTGTATCACCTAGTTATGTGTATGTGTAAGTGCATCACCTAGTTATGTGTGTGTGTGCGTGTGTGTGTGTGTGTGTGTGTGTGTGTGTGTGTGTGTGTGTGTGTGTGTGTGTGTGTGTGTGTGTGTGTGTGTGTGTGTGTGTGTGTGTGTGTGTGTGTGTGGGTGGGTGGGTGGGTGGGTGGGTGTATCACCGAGTTATGTGTGTGTGTGGGTGTATCGCCTAGTTATGTGTGTGTGTGTATTACCTAGTTATGTGTATGTGTAAGTGCATCACCTAGTTATGTGTGTGTGTGGGTGTATCACCTAGTTGTGTGTGTGTGTGTGTGTGTATCACTTAGTTATGTGTATGTGGGTGTATTACCTAGTTATGTGTGTGTGTGTATCACCTAGTTATGTGTGTGTGTATCACCTAGTTATGTGTGTGTATGTATCACCTAGTTATGCGTATGTGTGGGTGTATCACCTAGTTATGTGTGGGTGTATCACCTAGTTATGTGTGGGTGTATCACCTAGTTATGTGTGTGTGTGTATGTATCACCTAGTTATGCGTATGTGTGGGTGTATCACCTAGTTATGTGTGTGTGTGTATGTATCACCTAGTTATGCGTATGTGTGGGTGTATCACTTAGTTATGTGTGTGTGTATGGGTGTATCACCTAGTTATGTCTGTGTGTGGGTGTATCACCCAGTAATGTGTGTGTGTGTATCACCTAGTTATGTGTCTGTGTGTATCACCTAGTTATATATGTGTGTGTGTGTTTGTGTGTGTGTGTGTGTGTATATCACCTAGTTATGTGTGTATGTGGGTGTATCACTTAGTTATGTGTGTATGTGTGGGTGTTTCACCTAGTTATGTGTGTGTGTGAGTGTAAGTGCTGAAAGTGTGTGTATGTGGGGGTGTTTCACCTAGTTATGTGAGTGTGTGAGTGTAAGTGCTGAAAGTGTGTGTATGTGCTGAATGTGTGAGTCTATGGGTTGTGCGACGGCGGGAGGGGGGCGGTCACGGTGTTATCAGGTAATCACACAGCACCAATTACACTGAATACTGATACCATTCTAATTACATCAAACCGCTACGTACATAATTGCACGACTGATGATCCTATAGCTAATTACTAAAGGAGAGAGAGAGAGAGAGAGAGAGAGAGAGAGAGAGAGAGAGAGAGAGAGAGAGAGAGAGAGAGAGAGAGAGAGAGAGAGAGAGAGAGAGAGAGAGAGAGACAGAGAGAGAGAGAGAGAGACAGAGAGAGAGAGAGAGAGAGAGAGAGAGAGAGAGAGAGAGAGAGAGAGAGAGAGAGAGAGAGACAGAGAGAGAGAGAGAGAGAGAGAGAGAGAGAGAGAGAGAGAGAGAGAGAGAGAGAGAGAGAGAGAGAGAGACAGAGACAGAGACAGAGAGAGAGAGAGAGACAGAGAGAGTGAGAGAGAGAGAGAGAGAGAGAGAGAGAGAGAGAGAGAGAGAGAGAGAGAGAGAGAGGTCACCACATAAGGACAAGGTGGAATAGGAAACACAGTCACCATCGATCATCATAGGGACCAGGAGAGGGAAGCAGGGAAAACCCAGCCTTTATCAGTGCAACAGAGACCATGCAAACCATTTATTAACACACTCACACACAGACAGAGGCAGGCACGCAAGCACACGCAAGCACACGCATACACACAGCCTGTGACATGTGATTGACACACACTTCCATTGTTTCTGGAGTGAATCATAACATGTTTGTGTGTGTGTGTCTCTAATACGTTTTATCTCTGTGACGGCTGCAGAGACACACAACAGGTCTGTTGTTGTGACGGCTGCAGAGACACACAACAGGTCTGTCTTTGTGACTGCTGAGGAGACACACAACAGGTCTGTTGTTGTGACGGCTGCAGAGACACACAACAGGTCTGTCTTTGTGACTGCTGAGGAGACACACAACCGGTCTGTTGTGACGGCTGCAGAGACACACAACAGGTCTGTCTTTGTGACTGCTGAGGAGACACACAACAGGTCTGTCTTTGTGACTGCTGAGGAGACACACAACAGGTCTGTCTTTGTGACTGCTGAGGAGACACACAACAGGTCTGTTGTTGTGACGGCTGCAGAGACACACAAAAAATCCTGCAAGCTACCAAGTTGAGGGACTTATATCAGTTAATGTGTATATGTCTGCCTCTAGGGAGCTGAAGTTTTACTGCACTTCTGTTCCAGTTTAGTAGCTTGAATCAAGCAGGATATAGAGGAAGTTATTGTTGCAGAGAATTACCTCACAAAACAAACACTGGGCCAATTGTGCACTGCCCTATGGGTCTCCTGAGTGGCGCAGTGGTCTAAGACCCTACATTTCAGTACAAGAGGTGTCACTGCAGTACTTGGTTCAAATCCAGGCTGATTAGGAGTCCCATAGGGCGGCGCACAATTCTTCCAGGTTTGGCCGGGATAGGCCATCATTGAAAAAAATAATTTCTTCTTAATTAACTGACTTGGCTAGTTAAATAAAAAAACGATATATATATATATATATATATATATATATATATATATATATATATATATATATATATATATATATATACAGTGACTTTGGAAATTATTCAGACCCCTTGACTTTTTCCACGACCCGTTGACTTTATTTTTGTTACGTTACAGCCTTATTCTAAAATGGATTCTATACACAATACCCCATAACAACAAGCGAAAACAGGTTTTTAGAAATTTTTGCAAACGTACTAAATAAAAAAAAACAGAAATCCCTCATTTACATAAGTATTCAGATCCTTTGTTGTGAGATTTGTAATTGAGCTCAGGTATATCCTGTTTCCATTGATCATCCCTGAGATGTTTCTACAACTTCATTAGAGTCCACCTGTGGTAAATTCAGTTGATTGGACTTTATTTGGAAAAGCACACACCTGTTTACATAAGGTCCCACAGTTGACAGTGCATGTCAGAGTAAAAACCAAGCCATGAGGTTGAAGGAAATGTCCGTAAAGCTCCGAGACAGGATTGTGTCGATGCACAGATCTGGGGAAGGGTAAAAAAAAAATCCCCAGCATTGAAGATCCCCAAGAACACAGTGACCTCCATCATTCTTGAATGGAAGAAGTTTGGAACCACCAAGACTCTTCCTGGAGCTGTCCGACCAGCCAAACTGAGCAATCGGGGGAGAAGGGCCTTGGTCAGGGAGGTGACCAAGAACCTGATGGTCACTCTGACAGAGCTCCAGAGTTCCTCTGTGGAGATGGGAGAACCTTCCATCTCCGCAGCACTTCACCAATCAGGCCTTTATGTCAGAGTGGCCAGACAGAAGCCACTCCTCAGTAAAAGGCACATGACAGCCCACTTGGGGTTTGCAAAAAGGTACCTAAAGACTCTGACCATGAGAAACAAGGTTCTCTGGTCTGATGAACCCAAGATTGAACTCTTTGGCCTTAATGCCAAGCGTCACATATGGAGGAAACCTGGCACAGGACCACAGACTAGGGTGAAGGTTCACCTTCCAACAGGACAACGACCCTAAGCACACGGCTAAGACAACACAGGAGTGGCTTCGGGACAAGTCTCTGAATGTCCTTGAGTGGCCCATGCAGAGCCCTGACTTGAACCCGGTCGAACATCTCTGGAGAGACCTGAAAATAGCTGTGCAGCAACGCTCCCCATCCAACCTGACAGAGCTTGAGTTGATCTGCAGAGAAGAATGGGAGAAACTCCCCAAATACAGGTGTGTCAAGCTTGTAGCAACATACCCAAGAAGACTTAAGGATGTAATCACTGCCAAAGGTGCTTCAACAAAGTACTGAGTAAAGGGTCTGAATACATATGTAAATGTGATATTTAATTTTTTATTTTAGGGGGAATTTTGTGTATTGTGGGGTATTGTGTGTAGATTGATGAGGGAACATTTTTATAATATGGCTGTAACCTAACAAAATGTGGAAAAAGTCAAGGGGTCTGAATACTTTCAGAAGGCACTCTATATACAGTTTATATAGCAGCTATGCACTGTAGTGTATACACAGCAAATACCATACATGTGTATATTGTTTTGAATCTGGAGTTCATTTAAAATATTTTAATGTCACTCTGAAACACACATACCAGCCGACTGTGAGCGTTCATGTATCAGCAGTGTGGATATAAGCTATATGGATATAAGCTATATGGATATAAGCTGTGTTTGTGTGTGTGTGTGTGTACACAATGGGACTCCATGGTCTAAGTGCAGCTTTGTGTGCATGTGAATGTATACATTTTGTGTGTGTGTGTGTGTGTGTGTGTGTGTGTGTGTGTGTGTGTGTGTGTGTGTGTGTGTGTGTGTGTGTGTGTGTGTGTGTGTGTGTGTGTGTGTGTGTGTGTGTGTGTGTGTGTGTGTGTGTGAGAGAGAGAGAGAGAGAGAGAGAGAGAGAGAGAGAGAGAGAGAGAGAGAGAGAGAGAGAGAGAGAGAGAGGGCGAGCAAGCGTGAGAGAGAGAGCAAGGGGGCGTGAGATAGAGAGCGAGAGAGCGTGAGAGAGAGAGAGCGAGAGAGAGAGAGAGAGCGAGAGAGACAGAGAGAGAGAGAGCAGAGAGAGAGAGAGAGAGAGAGAGAGAGAGAGAGAGAGAGAGAGAGAGAGAGAGAGAGAGAGAGAGAGAGACAGAGAGAGACAGAGAGAGAGAGAGAGAGAGAGAGAGAGAGAGAGAGAGAGAGAGAGAGAGAGAGAGAGAGAGAGAGAGAGAGAGAGAGAGAGAGAGACAGAGAGAGAGAGAGAGAGAGAGAGAGAGAGAGAGAGAGAGAGAGAGAGAGAGAGAGAGAGAGAGAGAGAGAGAGAGAGAGAGAGAGAGAGAGAGAGAGAGAGAGAGAGAGAGAGAGAGAGAGAGAGAGAGAGAGAGAGAGAGAGACAGAGACAGAGAGAGAGAGAGAGAGAGAGAGAGAGGGTGGGTGCTTGCGGACCCGTGTGTATTAATGCCGAGTGGGGACTCTATAAGCTTTGTGATCAGTCATCCACAATCCCATTTCTGCTCGGCGGCGGAAAAGCTTGCTGGACTTTCCAGACAGCTTATTCTGGATGAGTGACTGTGGGGAAACAGAAAATTAATGACTTACGAACGGAGCCGGAATACTCGGATCATTGGACTTCTCTCTGTCAAGACTGCAGCTGCTGGGAGATTTGTGGGAAAGGAACGCACTACTAGTAAATTAATGACAAAGTTGAAAAAAAGAAAACAAATGAAAATGAGAGATGCATAGAATTCATGTTTGTAGGCCAAGATGTATGAAGAGCAATACATGTATGCCCGTGTAAAGTTACTGCTTGCTTATTGAGTACCACCTCCTGATTTGGCTCACACAAAGGCTCAAACTCAGGACCTCTGGCTTGCTAGCACACCTGACCGCCTCGCTGAAGAGTCTGACTAGTCGCTGCCACACGTAAAGCTAGCTATTCACTGGAGCAAATGGAGACACTTCAGGCTATAGAGGAAGTTGCACACATCCCCATGTGCTACACACACACACGCATGCAAGCACGTACACACACACACACACACAACTGTGAGGTCCTGAATAGAAGGCTGTGCTGTGGAACTGGTAATAGGCTCCCAGAGGTCTGAGCAGGGGATGTAACAGAAGGAAAGGAGGAATGCAGGGATGTAGAGGCAAACATTTTCCCTCATTATCTCTCCACAACAGTTTTCCAAAAGTGTCCTTCTGCAGTGGGATGTGGTGCTGATGATGCAAATTAGTTTGGCCTTGTTCTCGATAGGAATCAGTTGAGACTAATGCTATTGTATTACTTATCATGTAATCATAGCAGATGCAAGGCCCAAGTCCTGCTCTCTGCTTCACTCCACACCCCAACTGTTACCATGACAATGGTGAGGTGGTTGGGGTCTTCCAAAGGGACTCTGGATGCTGTTATGTGAAATGCCAAAGCACTGATGCACTGATACCATTAGTCTCTCCTGAATGTCTGGTCAGAGAGAAGACTCCTTGACAAGCTCCGGCTGGCTTTCTGCAACCTCTGGCCTTCTGCAACCTCTGCCTGTCCCTCACCGTCCCTGGTCCCACATATCCCTGGATTTCGTCATGGGTCTCCCCCCGTCTGAGGGCAACACTGCCACCCTGACAGTGGTCCCACAGTTTTCCAAGGCCGCCCACTTCATTCCTCTCCCCAAACTACCCTCGGCCAAGGAGATGGCCCAGCTCATGGTGCAGCACGTCTTCCACATCCATGGACTGTCGGCCAGCCTGTCCTCTGGGCTCCTCCCCCAGTCCAATGGCAGTTGGAGTGAGCCAACCAGGACCTTGAGACAACTCTGCGCTGGTCAACTCTGCGCTGGTCAACTCTGCGCTGGTCAACTCTGCGCTGGTCAACTGCGCTGGTCAACTCTGCGCTGGTCAACTCTGCGCTGGTCAACTCTGCGCTGGTCAACTCTGCGCTGGTCAACTCTGCGCTGGTCTCCACCAAACCCACCACCTGGAGCCAGCAGCTTGTGTGGGTGGAATACACCTGCAACACCCTTCCCTGCTCTGTATCACCCTCTGAATGTTCCCTGGGGTATCAGCCCCCACTCTTCCCCGAGAAGGAGGAAGAGGTCAGCGTACCTTCTGCCCGTTTCATCGACGGCCAACCGGCTTACATGGTGAGACTTCGACCGCGGCCTGGAGGAGAGGTGCTGGGTTCCCGCCAGGGACATCCTGGACCTAGTCCTCATCGCCA
>NC_060181.1:83669511-83712011 GCF_021184085.1 Oncorhynchus gorbuscha | reverse complement strand
AATGAGAGAGATAGAGAGAGAGAGAATGAGAGAGATAGAATGAGAGAGAATGAGAGAGAGAATGAGAGACAGAATGAGAGACATAGAATGAGAGACAGAATGAGAGAGATAGAATGAGAGAGATAGAATGAAAGAGATAGAATGAAAGAGATAGAATGAGAGAGATAGAATGAGAGAGATAGAGGGACTAAGAAGAAGGAGAAGGAATGTTTTATTGATTGCCAGAGTTTGATTCTGCCTTCTCAGCAGGTGTGTGTGTGTGTATGTTTGTGTGTGTGTTTGGCTGGCCCTTAAATCTACAGGGGTGACAGCTCAGTCCAATAAGCTCTACAGTCCTTCCTTTCCCTACACAGCCTCTACATTAGACTACTCCCAAAGATCTACAGTCCTTCCTTTCCCTACACAGCCTCTACATTAGACTACTCCCAAAGATCTACAGTCCTTCCTTTACCTTCACAGCCTCAATACATTAGACTACTCCCAAAGCTCTACAGTCCTTCCTTTACCTACACAGCCTCTACATTAGACTACTCCCAAAGCTCGTACAGTCCTTCCTTTTCCTACACAGCCTCTACATAAGACTACTCCCAAAGCTCGTACAGTCCTTCCTTTCCCTACACGGCCTCAATACATTAGACTACTGCCAAAGCTCTTACAGTCCTTCCTTTACCTACACAGCCTCAATACATTAGACTAATCCCAAAGCTCTTACAGTCCTTCCTTTCCCTACACAGCCTCAATACATTAGACTACTCCCAAATATCTACAGTCCTTCCTTTACCTACACAGCCTCAATACATTAGACTACTCCCAAAGCTCTACAGTCCTTCCTTTCCCTACACAGCGTCAATACATTACACTACTCCCAAAGCTCTACAGTCCTTCCTTTACCTACACAGCCTCAATACATTACACTACTCCCAAAGCTCTACAGTCCTTCCTTTACCTACACAGCCTCAATACATTACACTACTCCCAAAGCTCTACAGTCCTTCCTTTACCTACACAGCCTTAATACATTAGACTACTCCCAAAGCTCGTACAGTCCTTCCTTTCCCTACACAGCCTCAATACATTAGACTACTCCCAAATATCTACAGTCCTTCCTTTACCTACACTGTCATGTATTGTCATATATTGTCATGTCTTGTCCCTGTGCTTTCTCTTCTATTCGTTTCCCCCTGCTGGTCTTATTAGGTTTCTTTCCCTCTCTCTATCCCTCTCTCTCTCTATCGTTCCCTTCCTGCTCCCAGCTGTTCCTCATTCTCCTAACGACCTCGTTTACTCTTTCACACCTGTCCCCTATTTTGCCCTCTGATTAAGTCTCTATTTCTCTCTCTGTTTCTGCTTCTGTCCTTGTCGGATTCTTGTTTGCCGTTTGCTGTACCCTTGTTCCGTTCTGTTGTATTATGCCTCGTCTTCAGATACTGCGTGTGAGCAGGTGCCTCTTTCCTCTACGGCCCGTGCCTACCCGAAGGGACCTGCAGTCTGTTGCCGCAAGCCCTGCAACTCTCCCCAACTAAGAGGATTTATGTTTTCCCTGTTTGGACATTTCCTGTTAAGGATTGAGGATTATGTTTTCTCTGTTTGGACTTTAATAAACTCAGTTTCTGTTAAAGTCGCTTTTGGGTCCTCACTCACCTGCTTAACAGAAGAATCCGACCAAGAATGGACCCAGCGACTACGGATCCTCTCTACTCTGCCGTCGAGTTCCAGGGAGCGATGCTAGGCAGACACGAACAGGAATTGTCTGCTGCTCGACATGCCGTTGAGACCCTGGCCGCCCAAGTCTCCGGCCTCTCGGAGGAGATTCACAATCTCCGCTTCGATCCACCGGTTACCTCCTGGGCTTCCGGGTCTCCGGAGCCCAGAATTAATAACCCACCGTGTTACTCTGGGGAGCCCACTGAATGTCGCTCGTTCCTTACCCAGTGTGATATTGTGTTCTCTCTCCAGCCCCACACGTACTCCAGGGGTATTGCTCGTATCGCCTACGTCATATCTCTCCTTACTGGACGGGCTCGGGAGTGGGGCACGGCAATCTGGGAGGCAAGGGCTGAGTGTACTAACCAGTATCAGAACTTTAAGGAGGAGATGATACGGGTTTTTGATCGTTCTGTTTTTGGGAAAGAAGCTTCCTGGTCCCTGTCTTCCCTATGTCAAGGTAATCGATCCATAACGGATTACTCTATAGAGTTTCGCACTCTTGCTGCCTCCAGTGACTGGAACGAGCCGGCGTTGCTCGCTCGTTTTCTGGAGGGACTCCACGCTGAGGTTAAGGTTGAGATTCTCTCCCGGGAGGTTCCATCCAGCGTGGATTCTTTGATTGAACTCGCTATTCGCATAGAACGACGGGTAGATCTTCATCACCGAGCTCATGGAAGAGAGCTCGCGTTAACAGTGTCCCCCCTCTCCCCGTCACTACCATCTCCCCCCACTGGCTCAGGTGTTGAGCCCATGCAGCTGGGGGGTATTCACATCTCGACTAAGGAGAGGGAACGGAGAATCACCAACCGCCTCTGTCTCTATTGCGGTTCCGCTGGTCATTTTGTCATTTCATGTCCACTGGTAAGCGCTGCTACTCTGGCCTCTCCGTCAAGTTCCTGTACTACCTTGTCGGTCCATCTACGCTGGACCGGTTCGGCAGCTCCTGCAGTGCATTAATAGACTCTGGGGCGGAGGGCTGTTTTATGGACGAAGCCTGGGCTCGGGAACATGACATTCCTCTCAGGCAGTTAGGGGAGCCCACGGTTATGTTCGCCTTGGATGGTAGTCCTCTCCCCAGGATTCAGCGTGAAACGCTACCTTTAACCCTCACTGTCTCTGGTAATCATAGTGAAACCATTTCTTTTTTGATTTTTTGTTCACCTTTTACACCTGTTGTTTTGGGCCATCCCTGGCTAGTGTGTCATAATCCTTCTATTAATTGGTCTAGTAATTCTATCCTCTCCTGGAACGTCTCTTGTCATGTTAAGTGTTTAGTGTCTGCTATTCCTCCTGTTTCTTCTGCTCCCTCTTCACAGGAGGAGCCTGGTGATTTGACAGGGGTGCCGGAGGAATATCATGATCTGCGCACGGTCTTCAGTCGGTCCAGGGCCACCTCCCTTCCTCCTCACCGGTCGTATGATTGTTGTATTGATCTCCTTCCGGGTACTACTCCCCCACGGGGTAGACTAGACTCTCTGTCGGCTACCGAACGTAAGGCTCTCGAGGATTATTTGTCTGTAGCTCTCGACACCGGTACCGTGGTCCCTTCCTCCTCTCCCGCCGAAGCGGGGTTCTTTTTTGTTAAGGAAGAGGACGGGACCCTGCGCCCTGCGTGGATTATCGAGGGCTGAATGACATAACGGTTAAGAATCGTTATCCGCTTCCCCTTATGTCTTCAGTTTTCGAGATTCTGCAGGGAGCCAGGTTCTTTACTAAGTTGGACCTTCGTAACGCTTACCATCTCGTGCGCATCAGGAAGGGGGACGAGTGGAAAACGGCGTTTAACACTCCGTTAGGGCATTTTGAATACCGGGTTCTGCCGTTCGGTCTCGCTAATGCTCCAGCTGTCTTTCAGGCATTAGTGAATGATGTACTGAGTGACATGCTGAACATGTTTGTTTTTGTTTACCTTGACGAGATCCTGATTTTTTCACCGTCACTCCAGATTCATGTTCAGCACGTTAGACGTGTCCTCCAGCGCCTTTTAGAGAATTGTCTTTATGTGAAGGCTGAGAAGTGCGCTTTTCATGTCTCCTCCGTCACTTTTCTCGGTTCTGTTATTTCCGCTGAAGGCATTCAGATGGATCCCGCTAGGGTCCATGCTGTCAGCGATTGGCCCGTCCCTAAGTCACGTGTCGAACTGCAGCGCTTTCTCGGTTTCGCGAATTTCTATCGGCGTTTCATTCGTAATTTTGGTCAAGTGGCAGCCCCTCTCACAGCCCTTACTTCTGTCAAGACGTGCTTTAAGTGGTCCGTTTCCGCCCAGGGAGCTTTTGATCTTCTCAAGAAGCGTTTTACATCCGCTCCTATCCTTGTTACTCCTGACGTCACTAAACAATTCATTGTCGAGGTTAACGCGTCAGAGGTGGGCGTGGGAGCCATTCTGTCCCAGCGCTCCCATTCTGACGATAAGGTCCATCCTTGCGCGTATTTTTCTCATCGCCTGTCGCCGTCGGAACGTAACTATGATGTGGGAAACCGCGAACTGCTCGCCATCCGCTTAGCCCTAGGCGAATGGCGACAGTGGTTGGAGGGGGCGACCGTTCCTTTTGTCGTTTGGACTGACCATAAGAACCTTGAGTACATCCGTTCTGCCAAACGACTCAATGCGCGTCAGGCTCGTTGGGCGTTGCTTTTCGCTCGCTTCGAGTTCATTATTTCTTATCGTCCGGGCACTAAGAACACCAAGCCTGATGCTTTATCCCGTCTCTTCAGTTCTTCTGTAGCCTCTACCGACCCCGAGGGGATTCTCCCTGAGGGGCGTGTTGTCGGGTTGACTGTCTGGGGAATTGAGAGACAGGTAAAGCAAGCACTCACTCACACTCCGTCACCGCGCGCTTGTCCTAGGAACCTTCTTTTCGTTCCCGTTTCTACTCGTCTGGCCGTTCTTCAGTGGGCTCACTCTGCCAAGTTAGCTGGCCACCCCGGCGTTCGGGGTACGCTTGCTTCTATTCGCCAGCGTTTTTGGTGGCCTACTCAGGAACGTGACACGCGCCGTTTCGTGGCTGCTTGTTCGGACTGCGCGCAGACTAAGTCCGGTAACTCTCTTCCTACTTCTGCTCCTGGCCTTGCTGGGTCTCAGTCTGTCCCCAGCCACCGCATCTCTCCTGGTCCTGCTCCTGCACTTGCTGTGTCTCAGTCTGTCCACAGCCACCACCTCTCTCCTGTTCCTGGTCTTAGCCTTGCTGTGTCTCAGTCTGTCCATAGTTGTTACTCTCCTGGCCTGTTTGGTCCTGATTGCTCAAACTCTTACAGTTCTCTACCCGTGTCTCATTTTTATAATAGTAATTGCACTAGATTCCCTCTTCATCGTTTCCCGTTACGGTCCTGAGGAGAGGAGTTGGGTTCCATCTCGGGACGTGCTGGACCATTCGCTGATCGATGATTTCCTCCGTTGCCGCCAGGTTTCCTCCTCGAGTGCGCCAGGAGGTGCTCGGTGAGTGGGGGTGTACTGTCATGTATTGTCATATATTGTCATGTCTTGTCCCTGTGCTTTCTCTTCTATTCGTTTCCCCCTGCTGGTCTTATTAGGTTTCTTTCCCTCTCTCTATCCCTCTCTCTCTCTATCGTTCTGTTCCTGCTCCCAGCTGTTCCTCATTCTCCTAACGACCTTGTTTACTCTTTCACACCTGTCCCCTATTTTGCCCTCTGATTAAGTCTCTATTTCTCTCTCTGTTTCTGCTTCTGTCCTTGTCGGATTCTTGTTTGCCGTTTGCTGTACCCTTGTTCCGTTCTGTTGTATTCTGCCTCGTCTTCAGATACTGCGTGTGAGCAGGTGCCTCTTTCCTCTACGGCCCATGCCTACCCGAAGGGACCTGCAGTCTGTTGCCGCAAGCCCTGCAACTCTCCCCAACTAAGAGGATTTATGTTTTCCCCGTTTGGACATTTCCTGTTAAGGATTGAGGATTATGTTTTCTCTGTTTGGACTTTAATAAACTCAGTTTCTGTTAAGTCGCTTTTGGGTCCTCACTCACCTGCTTAACATACACAGCCTCAATACATTAGACTACTCCCAAAGCTCTACAGTCCTTCCTTTCCCTACACAGCCTCCATACATTTGACTACTCCCAAAGTTAGCAGAACCAGGCTACACATAGTGGAAAGATATTGCATACTTTTACACATTATTCTGAAAGTGTAGACTGTAACACTGTGTGCAGTACACTACATGTCTTCTGTCAGTAATTGTTTTTCTTATATGGATCCGCATTAAGTTTTGCAGAAGCATCAGCGACTCTTCCTGGGGTCCACACCCCCAGAAATACATGGCAAGTAACAAAGCACGGATTCACTGATAGACAAGGAAAGTCACACCATTTTATAATACAACGATACACAAACGATGCAACAACAAAAATCATACAAACATTACAACTAAAAAAGTGTGTGTGTGTTAGAGTGTGTCTGTGTGTGTGCGTGTGTTTGTGTGTGTGCCTGTGTTTGTGTGTGTGTTAGAGTGTGTCTGTGTGTGCGTGTGTTTGTGTGTGTGCTGGAGTGTGTCTGTGTGTGCGTGTGTTTCTGTGTGTGTGTGTTTGTGTGTGTGCCTGTGTTTGTGTGTGTGCGTGTGTTTGTGTGTGTGTTAGAGTGTGTCTGTGTGTGCGTGTGTTTGTGTGTGTGCGTGTGTTTGTATGTGTCTGTGTGTTTGTGTGTGTGTTAGTGTGTCTGTGTGTGTGCGTGTGTTTGTGTGTGTCTGTGTGTTTGTGTGTGTGCGTGTGTTTGTGTGTGTGCGTGTGTTTGTGTGTGTGCGTGTGTTTGTGTGTGTGCGTGTGTTTGTGTGTGTCTGTGTGTTTGTGTGTGTGCGTGTGTTTGTGTGTGTGCGTGTGTTTGTGTGTGTGCGTGTGTTTGTGTGTGTGCGTGTGTTTGTGTGTGTGCGTGTGTTTGTGTGTGTGCGTGTGTTTGTGTGTGTGCGTGTGTTTGTGTGTGTGCGTGTGTTTGTGTGTGTGCGTGTGTTTGTGTGTGTGCGTGTGTTTGTGTGTGTGCGTGTGTTTGTGTGTGTGCGTGTGTTTGTGTGTGTGCGTGTGTTTGTGTGTGTGCGTGTGTTTGTGTGTGTGCGTGTGTTTTGTGTGTGTGCGTGTGTTTGTGTGTGTGCGTGTGTTTGTGTGTGTGCGTGTGTTTTGTGTGCCCCCTCACAGTCCCCGCCGTTTACGTAGGTTGTTTTTTAATCCGTCTTTAAAGGTCATTTTGCTGTTTGCTTGAGTTATTGGAGTTGAAATGGAGTTCCAAGTCTGTTAACGTGAATTCGTTTTAGACTTGGGGACTGTGAAGAGACCCCTGGTGGCATGTCTTGTGGGGTATGTATGAATGTCTGAAGAGACCCTTGGTGGCATGTCTTGTGGGGTATGTATGAATGTCTGAAGAGACCCGTGGTGGCATGTCTTGTGGGGTATGTATGAATGTCTGAAGAGACCCCTGGTGGCATGTCTTGTGGGGTATGTATGAATGTCTGAGCTGAATGGAATTTAATTATGCAGACAATCTGGAATTTTCGTTGCAGTAATACTTCTCGTAAAAACTAGAAGAAGACATGAATCTCTTGTCAACCCTCAACCAGGAATACTGGCATGCATGTTGTTGATGTTAGTTCTGTATGTGCAGTTAAGGGGAAGGAGTGGTTCTCTGTTTGTGTCAAAAAAGCGAAACATATTTTTATAACAAACATACCCCTCCCACTTTCACAACAACTTTGTCAATATGAGAACTTGTTCTCAACTAGCCTACCTGGTTAAATAAAGGTGTTCTCAACTAGCCTACCTGGTTAAATAAAGGTGTTCTCAACTAGCCTACCTGGTTAAATAAAGGTGTTCTCAACTAGCCTACGTGGTAAAATAAAGTTGTTCTCAACTAGCCTACCTGGTTAAATAAAGGTGTTCTTAACTAGCCTACCTGGTTAAATAAAGGTGTTCTCAACTAGCCTACCTGGTTAAATAAAGGTGTTCTCAACTAGCCTACCTGGTTAAATAAAGGTGTTCTCAGCTAGTCTACCTGGTTAAATAAAGGTGTTCTCAACTAGCCTACCTGGTTAAATAAAGGTGTTCTCAACTAGCCTACCTGGTTAAATAAAGGTGTTCTCAACTAGCCTACCTGGTTAAATAAAGGTGTTCTCAACTAGCCTACCTGGTTAAATAAAGGTGTTCTCAACTAGCCTACCTGTGTCACGCCTTGGTCATTGTATCTTGTGTTTTTGTTATATGTTTGGGTAGGCCAGGGTGTGACATGGGTTTATGTTGTATTTCGTATTGGGGTTTGTATTAATTAGGAGTGTGTATTAGTAGGGGTGTGTCTAGTTAGGCTTGGCTGCCTGAGGCGATTCCTAATTGGAGTCAGCTGATTCTAGTTGTCTCGGATTGGGAACCGTATTTAGGTAGCCTGAGTGCGCGTTGTATTTCGTGGGTGATTGTACCTGTCTTTGTGTTAGTCACCAGATAGGCTGTAATTTGTTTCACTTGTTTGTTGTTTTTGTATTTTCAATTATTTTCATGTACCGCTTTAGCTTCATTAAAAGGCATGAGTAACCTACACGCTGCATTTCGGTCTGTCTCTCTTCTAACAACAGACGAAGATCATTACAGAATCACCCACCACGATTCACAGACCGAGCAGCGTGTGAACTGGCAGGTGTTGAAGCAGGACGATATGGATTATACGACGTGGGAAGAAATCGACAGGTGGGCAGCCGACCCAGTGCGTGTGCAGGAGCCCGCCTGGGATTCCCTACAGCAATGCGAAGAGGGCTACAGGCGAATCGAATCAACGAAAAAGACACGCCGGAAAAACGGAGAGGCGCTGGTTTAAAAAGGCAGCGACAGCTGGAGCAGCAAAGAGTGGATGAATTATTTGGAGAATGGACATGGGAAGACGTATTGGATGGTAAAGGTTGTTACACTTGGGAGGAGATATTGGCCGGAAGAGATCACCTCCCATGGGAACAGGTGGAGGCACTAAGGAGAGCAGAGGCAGCGGGAGATAGTAGCCGACGATACGAGGGAACACGGTTGGCAAGGAAACCGGAAAAACAGCCCCAAAAAATTATTGGGGGGGGGCTAGAAGGGAGAATAGTTATGCCAGGTAGGAGACCTGCGCATACTCCCTGTGCTCACCGTTGGGCTAGAGAGACCGGGCAGGCACCGTGTTATGCTATGGAGCGCATGGCGTTTTCAGTGCGGGAGCATAGCCCGGTGAGGCACATACCAGCTCTTCCTATTGGCCGGGCTAGAGTGGGCATCGAGCCAGGGAAGCTTGGGCAGGCTCGGTGCTCTAGAGCTCCAGTGCGCCTGCACGGTCCGGTCTATCCAGAGCCACCTCTACACACCAGTCCTCCGGTAGCAGCTCCCCGCACCAGGCTTCCTGTGCGTGTCCTCGCGCCAGTACCACCAGTTCCAGCACCACGCACCAGGCCTCCAGTGCGCCTCGCCTGTTTAGCGCAGCCAGAGTTTTTCTCCTCTCCTGCGCTGCCGGAGTCTCCTGTCTGTCCAGCGCCACCAGTGCTCCCAGTCGGCCCAGCGTGTCCAGTGCGCATCGCCTGTTCAGCACAGCCAGTGCTTTTCTCCCCTCCTGCGCTATCGGAGTCTCCCGCTTGTTTAGCGCAACCAGAGCTGTTCTCCTCTCCGGCGCTGCCGGAGTCTCCTGTCTGTCCAGCGCCACCAGTGCTACCAGTCGGCCCAGCGCGTCCAGTGCGCATCGCCTGTTCAGCACAGCCAGTGCTTTTCTCCCCTCCTGTGCTATCGGAGTCTCCAGCCTGTTCAGCTCAGCCAGAGCCTTTCTCCTCTCCTGTGCTGCCGGAGTCTCCTGTTGGCCCAGTGTCACCAGTCTGCCAGGATCCACCAGAAGTGCCAGTCTGCCAGGATCCACCAGAAGTGCCAGTCTGCCAGGATCCGCCAGAAGTGCCAGTCTGCCAAGATCTTCTAGATCGGCCAGACAACCTTAATCATCCAGGTCCACCAGCCAGCCAGGATTTACCGGAGCCTACTACCTGCCTGAGCTTCCTCTCAGTACTGAGCTTCCTCTCAGTACTAGGCTCCCTCTCTGTACTGGGCTCCCTCTCAGTACCGGGCTTCCCCTCAGTACCGGGCTTCCCCTCAGTACCGGGCTTCCCCTCTATCCCGAGTTGCCCCTCTATCCCGAGTTGCCCCTCTATCCCGAGTTGCCCCTCTGTCCCGAGTTGCCCCTCTGTCCTGAGTTGCCCCTCTGTCCTGAGTTGCCCCTCTGTCCCGAGTTGCCCCTCTGTCCCGAGCTGCCCCTCTGTCCCGAGTTGCCCCTCTGTCCCGAGCTGCCCCTCTGTCCCGAGCTGCCCCTCGGTCCCGAGCTGCCCCTCGGTCCCGAGCTGCCCCTCGGTCCCGAGCTGCCCCTCAGTTATGTGGGGATCAGGGTGAGGACTATTAGGCCATGGTCGGCGGAGAAGGTGGATTATCCTAGGACGCGAAGGGGAGGAACTAGGACATTAATGGAGTGGGGTCCACGTCCCGAGCCAGAACCGCCACCATGGACAGACGCCCACCCGGACCCTCCCTATGCTCTTGAGGTGCGTCCCGGAGTCCGCACCTTAGGGGGGGTTCTGTCACGCCTTGGTCATTGTATCTTGTGTTTTTGTTATATGTTTGGGTAGGCCAGGGTGTGACATGGGTTTATGTTGTATTTCGTATTGGGGTTTGTATTAATTAGGAGTGTGTATTAGTAGGGGTGTGTCTAGTTAGGCTTGGCTGCCTGAGGCGATTCCTAATTGGAGTCAGCTGATTCTAGTTGTCTCGGATTGGGAACCGTATTTAGGTAGCCTGAGTGCGCGTTGTATTTCGTGGGTGATTGTACCTGTCTTTGTGTTAGTCACCAGATAGGCTGTAATTTGTTTCACTTGTTTGTTGTTTTTGTATTTTCAATTATTTTCACGTACCGCTTTAGCTTCATTAAAAGGCATGAGTAACCTACACGCTGCATTTCGGTCTGTCTCTCTTCTAACAACAGACGAAGATCATTACAACCTGGTTAAATAAAGGTGTTCTCAACTAGCCTACCTGGTTAAATAAAGGTGTTCTCAACTAGCCTACCTGGTGAAAATAATAATAATAATAATAATAAACTATGACTGGCCCATGATAATTGACCCTCTGTCCCGCCCTGAACTGTTTCACCTGTTCCTGTGGTTTTCTCCACCCCGTCCCGCTGTCACTTATTTTCCCCAGTGTATTGATGTGCCAGTTCGTCTTGTATGTTTAGTCAAGTCAACCAGGGTGTTTTTCCCGTACTTCTTTTCTATTCTCTTTTTATAGTCTTCCCGGTTCTGACCCCTGCCTGACTTTGGACTACTTTCCTGCCTGCCTGATCATCCTGCCTGCCCTGACCTTGATTCTGCCTGCCCTGACCTTGATTCTGCCTGCCCTGACCTTGATTCTGCCTGCCCTGACCTTGATTCTGCCTGCCCTGACCTTGATTCTGCCTGCCCTGACCTTGACTCTGCCTGCCCTGACCTTGATTCTGCCTGCCCTGACCTTGATTCTGCCTGCCCTGACCTTGATTCTGCCTGCCCTGACCTTGATTCTGCCTGCCCTGACCTTGACTCTGCCTGCCCTGACCTTGATTCTGCCTGCCCTGACCTTGATTCTGCCTGCCCTGACCTTGACTCTGCCTGCCCTGACCTTGATTCTGCCTGCCCTGACCTTGATTCTGCCTGCCCTGACCTTTATTCTGCCTGCCCTGACCTTGATTCTGCCTGCCCTGACCTTGATTCTGCCTGCCCTGACCTTGATTCTGCCTGCCCTGACCTTGACTCTGCCTGCCCTGACCTTGACTCTGCCTGCCCTTCGGTACCTATTGGACTCTGATCTGGTTTGGACCTTTTTGCCTGTCCACGACCATTCCCTTGCCTACTCCTTTGGATTAATAAACATTGTAAGACTCCAACCATCTGCCTCCTGTGTCTGCATCTGGGTCTCACCTTGTGCCTTGAGACCCTCCAATGTTATACTGAGGAGTTCAGCTTCCTCAACTTGGTCATTTATGTACAACTCCAGTTGAGGTTTAGGTCTTACAGAATGTTTTGAACCAAATACAATGCTTTTAGGTTTATTTAGTTTATTGAAGACCAGTTTATTATTAATCACCCATTCTGATACTGACTGTAACTCCTCATTGGCTTAGAGTGCTGACATGTATTGTAGAATCCTCTGCATGCATAAACATTCTCTATTTAACACCAGTGGCAAATCATTTATAGAAAATAAAGAGTAACAGCCTGAGGAAACTGCCCTGAGGGACATCGTCCTGTACATATCTGATGTTAGAGAAGCTTCCAGTGAAGAAACACTGGGTTCTATTGGATAAATAACTATCCAACCCAGTGATTTGCAATAACAATTTATGATCAATAACATCAAAGGATGCAGTGAAATCTAACAACACAGCTCCAACTATCATCGTATTATCCACTTATTCTAAACAATCCTCAGTCATCTGAGTCAGTGCAGTACAGGTTGAGTGTCGTTCTCTATATGCATACTGACAGTCAATCGTGAAATTGTTCTCTGAAAAATAGCATTGTATTTGGTTAAACACAATCCTCTCCATCAGTTTACTAAGAACAGGCAGCAAACTGATTGGGCGGCTGTTAGAGCAAATGGTGCTTTACTATTTTTAGGAAATGGAATGACTTTAGCTTTCTTCCACGTCTGTGGACTCACTCATTTAGGCTAAAGACATGGCAAATATGGTTGCCAATACAGTCTGCTACCCTTCACAATAGTTCCCCATCTAGGTTGTCTATACTGTACCTGGTGGCTTATCATCATTAATGGGTAACAATAGTTTCCCATCTAGGTTGTCTATACTGTACCTGGTGGCTGATCATCATTAATGGGTAACAATAGTTTCCCATCTAGGTTGTCTATCTATACTGTACCTGGTGGCTGATCATCATTAATGGGTAACAATAGTTTCCCATCTAGGTTGTCTATCTATACTGTACCTGGTGGCTTATCATCATTAATGGGTAACACTAGTTTCCCATCTAGTCCTTCTGTAGCTCAGTTGGTAGAGCATGGCGCTTGTAATGCCAGGGTAGTGGGTTCGATTCCCGGGACCACCCATACGTAGAATGTATGCACACATGACTGTAAGTCGCTTTGGATAAAAGCGTCTGCTAAATGGCATATATTATTATATTATTATTATCTAGGTTGTCTATACTGTACCTGGTGGCTTATCATCATTAATGGGTAACAATAGTTTCCCATCTAGGTTGTCTATCTATACTGTACCTGGTGGCTGATCATCATTAATGGGTAACAATAGTTTCCCATCTAGGTTGTCTATCTATACTGTACCTGGTGGCTTATCATCGTTAATGGGTAACAATAGTTTTTCCACCTGTCCCGCACTAACTTGACCAAATTGAAAACAGCAATCCTTCACTTCCATTATTAGATCTGTTATACAAAAATAGATGCTTCACTGTTCATTGTTGTCATTTCACTTCTGTGTTTTTCCACTTTACAAGTGAAATAGTCACTGAAATTATTGGCAAAATTGAAAGGTTTTATTGAGCAATTTCCATGAACGCTGAGATGAATTGGGTTTTCTGCTCATCGTATCATTTAAAGTACTCCATAGTCTTTTTCCATTGAGTTTTGTCATTTATCTTGTTTGAGAATATAATGATTCTTATTTTTGTTAAGTGTAGTTACAATTTACAGTATGCCAACCTATCAGATGAGCAGCCTGATACTTCTATTGCATAATTTCTTCAATCAGGGGCCTCCAACAGTTCTCACAGCTCTCTCCAGAACAGCCATCTTGTCTTTAAACCTCAGGAACTTGACCACTATCATCCTGGGTCTGTCACCTTGGCAGGGTACATGTTTTCCAGACCGGTGGGCACGCTCTACCTCAATCTTCATATGATCCAGCTGCAGCTTTTCACTGATAATTTTTCTTACTTTCTCCTCAGACTCTGCCCAGTTCTCATGTGAAGACGGGTATGTCATCCACAACATCCACAACAATGTTACTCCTCCTGGATTGTTCCTCTAGACAGTCTGTTTTCACAGTCATTGGTAACAATGATTCAAAGAGAGTGCTGATGTCAACTCGAGAGAACTTACAGTTTGTTGTCGTCTTGCTGCAAGTCTCTGTGACATCCACCTCTCCCTGGAAGAACTGCAAACTGCTTTTAAGGCCTTTGACTTCTTTGGTCAGATTGTCCATTCTTTTGTTAGTTGAGTCCATATTACGAGAATTATGTTCTCAATGTTCATAACCCAATTCAATTAAACTACTCGGTCTGCAACCCAGAATTTGTAAGATACTGGTTGAATGAAACAGACCAGCTAAAACAGTCAAAATGTTTATTCACGAGGGCGCTAGTTCGTTGTACAAAACCATTCATTTTATACTAGCTCCTTACGCACATACTTTTGCACACAAACAATAGGTATCCTACGTACATACTGTACCAATACCCAGCCGACAAAGATTAGGGACCGTGAGAAGCACTCCCTGTCCCCCCTCAAGATTAGGGAGTACTCACTGTCCTCTCCCAAATCTCTCAGTGACCCCTAGCCAAGGTCGGCACCTCATTTTTCTCAGACAGTCTGTGTGTGAGATACTCTAGAGACATAATATATGCCATTTAGCAGACGCTTTTATCCAAAGCGACTTGCAGTCATGTGTGCATACATTCTACGTATGGGTGGTCCCGGGAATCGAACCCACTACCCTGGCTTTACAAGCGCCATGCTCTACCAACTGAGCTACAGAAGGACCCCAATATTGTACAGATATATTGTTTTACCCTAATTCTGACTAAAACTACACACATCATTTATTAGAATTTTACTGACTAAGACTACATACATCATTAAAAATAATTTGATGATTCTAATGTATTTCGTAGATGATTCTAATAAATTTCATACAATTATGTAGTTTCAGGGTGGAATATTCTAATCATTCATTTAAACATATACATTCCAATCACAGTCCATCAGTATTTTTGCACAAAGCTCTTGAAGTTAATTTCCTGTTGTTGTATCAACTGCTTGTAGAATCATTTTTGTTAATTTAAATATCCTACACCTGTGATAGAGAAACGCAGTCCTCTCCATGACTCCAATCTTTGGTGTTGGATGCCAATGTAACAATGTAAGCTAATTCTGGCAGATTGGGTGTTTTCACATAAACCCTGACACACTAGACTACTTCAACCCTGTTCCCCCTGCCATAAACCCTGACACACTAGACTATTTCAACCCTGTTTCCCCTGCCATAAACCCTGACACACTAGACTACTGCAACCCTGTTCCCCCTGCCATAAACCATGACACACTAGACTACTGCAACCCTGTTCCCCCTGCCATAAACCCTGACACACTAGACTACTGCAACACCATTCCCCCTGCCATAAACCCTGACACACTAGACTACTGCAACACCATTCCCCTGCCATAAACCCTGACACACTAGACTACTACAACCCTGTTCCCCCTGCCATAAACCCTGACACACTAGACTACTGCAACACCATTCCCCCTGCCATAAACCCTGATACACTAGACTACTGCAACACCATTCCCCCTGCCATATACCCTGACACTAGACTACTGCAACACCATTCCCCTGCCAAATACCCTGACACACTAGACTACTGCAACCCTGTTCCCCCTGCCAAATACCCTGACACACTAGACTACTACAACCCTGTTTCCCCTTCCATATACCCTGACACACTAGACTACTGCAACCCAGTTCCCCCTGCCATAAACCCTGACACACTAGACTACTGCAACCCTGTTCCCCCTGCCATAAACCCTGACACACTAGACTACTGCAACCCTGTTTCCCCTGCCATAAACCCTGACACTAGACTACTGCAACCCTGTTCCCCCTGCCATAAACCCTGACACTAGACTACTGCAACCCTGTTTCCCCTGCCATAAACCCTGACACACTAGACTACTACAACCCTGTTTCCCCTGCCATAAACCCTGACACACTAGACTACTGCAACCCTGTTCCCCCTGCCATAAACCCTGACACACTAGACTACTGCAACCCTGTTCCCCCTGCCATAAACCCTGACACACTAGACTACTGCAACCCTGTTTCCCCTGCCATAAACCCTGACACACTAGACTACTGCAACCCTGTTTCCCCTGCCATAAACCCTGACACACTAGACTACTGCAACCCTGTTTCCCCTGCCATAAACCCTGCCATAAACCCTGACACTAGACTACTGCAACCCTGTTCCCCTGCCATAAACCCTGACACACTAGACTACTGCAACCCTGTTCCCCCTGCCATAAACCCTGACACACTAGACTACTGCAACCCTGTTTCCCCTGCCATAAACCCTGACACACTAGACTACTGCAACCCTGTTTGCAACCCTGTTCCCCTGCCATAAACCCTGACACACTAGACTACTGCAACCCTGTTTCCCCTGCCATAAACCCTGACACTAGACTACTGCAACCCTGTTCCCCCTGCCATAAACCCTGACACTAGACTACTGCAACCCTGTTCCCCCTGCCATAAACCCTGACACTAGACTACTGCAACCCTGTTCCCCTGCCATAAACCCTGACACTAGACTACTGCAACCCTGTTTCCCCTGCCATAAACCCTGACACTAGACTACTGCAACCCTGTTTCCCCTGCCATAAACCCTGACACACTAGACTACTGCAACCCTGTTTCCCCTGCCATAAACCCTGACACACTAGACTACTGCAACCCTGTTTCCCCTGCCATAAACCCTGACACACTAGACTACTGCAACCCTGTTTCCCCTGCCATAAACCCTGACACACTAGACTACTGCAACCCTGTTTCCCCTGCCATAAACCCTGACACACTAGACTACTGCAACCCTGTTTCCCCTGCCATAAACCCTGACACACTAGACTACTGCAACCCTGTTTCCCCTGCCATAAACCTGACACACTAGACTACTGCAACCCTGTTTCCCCTGCCATAAACCCTGACACACTAGACTACTGACTACAACCCTGTTTCCCCTGCCATAAACCCTGACACACTAGACTACTGCAACCCTGTTTCCCCTGCCATAAACCCTGACACTAGACTACTGCAACCCTGCCATAAACCCTGACACACTAGACTACTGCAACCCTGTTCCCCTGCCATAAACCCTGACACACTAGACTACTGCAACCCTGTTCCCCTGCCATAAACCCTGACACTAGACTACTGCAACCCTGTTTCCCCTGCCATAAACCCTGACACACTAGACTACTGCAACCCTGTTTCCCCTGCCATAAACCCTGACACTAGACTACTGCAACCCTGTTTCCCCTGCCATAAACCCTGACACTAGACTACTGCAACCCTGTTCCCCCTGCCATAAACCCTGACACTAGACTACTGCAACCCTGTTTCCCCTGCCATAAACCCTGACACACTAGACTACTGCAACCCTGTTTCCCCTGCCATAAACCCTGACACACTAGACTACTGCAACCCTGTTCCCCCTGCCATAAACCCTGACACACTAGACTACTGCAACCCTGTTTCCCCTGCCATAAACCCTGACACACTAGACTACTGCAACCCTGTTTGCCCCCTGCCATAAACCCTGACACACTAGACTACTGCAACCCTGTTCCCCCTGCCATAAACCCTGACACACTAGACTACTGCAACCCTGTTCCCCCTGCCATAAACCCTGACACACTAGACTACTACAACCCTGTTTCCCCTGCCATAAACCCTGACACACTAGACTACTGCAACCCTGTTCCCCCTGCCATAAACCCTGACACACTAGACTACTGCAACCCTGTTTCCCCTGCCATAAACCCTGACACACTAGACTACTGCAACCCTGTTTCCCCTGCCATAAACCCTGACACTAGACTACTGCAACCCTGTTCCCCTGCCATAAACCCTGACACACTAGACTACTGCAACCCTGTTCCCCTGCCATAAACCCTGACACACTAGACTACTGCAACCCTGTTCCCCCTGCCATAAACCCTGACACACTAGACTACTGCAACCCTGTTCCCCTGCCATAAACCCTGACACACTAGACTACTGCAACCCTGTTTCCCCTGCCATAAACCCTGACACACTAGACTACTGCAACCCTGTTACTGCAACCCCTGCCATAAACCCTGACACACTAGACTACTGCAACCCTGTTCCCCCTGCCATAAACCTGACACACTAGACTACTGCAACTCCCCCTGCCATAAACCCTGACACACTAGACTACTACAACCCTGTTTCCCCTGCCATAAACCCTGACACACTAGACTACTGCAACCCTGTTCCCCCTGCCATAAACCCTGACACACTAGACTACTACAACCCTGTTTCCCCTGCCATAAACCCTGACACTAGACTACTGCAACCCTGTTTCCCCTGCCATAAACCCTGACACACTAGACTACTGCAACCCTGTTCCCCCTGCCATAAACCCTGACACACTAGACTACTGCCATAAACCCAACCCTGTTTCCCCTGCCATAAACCCTGACACTAGACTACTGCAACCCTGTTCCCCTGCCATAAACCCTGACACTAGACTACTGCAACCCTGTTTCCCCTGCCATAAACCCTGACACACTAGACTACTGCAACCCTGTTCCCCCTGCCATAAACCCTGACACACTAGACTACTACAACCCTGTTTCCCCTGCCATAAACCCTGACACTAGACTACTGCAACCCTGTTTCCCCTGCCATAAACCCTGACACACTAGACTACTGCAACCCTGTTCCCCTGCCATAAACCCTGACACACTAGACTACTACAACCCTGCCATAAACCCTGACACTAGACTACTGCAACCCTGTTTCCCCTGCCATAAACCCTGACACACTAGACTACTGCAACCCTGTTTCCCCTGCCATAAACCCTGACACTAGACTACTGCAACCCTGTTTCCCCTGCCATAAACCCTGACACACTAGACTACTACAACCCTGTTTCCCCTGCCATAAACCCTGACACTAGACTACTGCAACCCTGTTTCCCCTGCCATAAACCCTGACACACTAGACTACTACAACCCTGTTTCCCCTGCCATAAACCCTGACACTAGACTACTGCAACCCTGTTTCCCCTGCCATAAACCCTGACACACTAGACTACTACAACCCTGTTTCCCCTGCCATAAACCCTGACACACTAGACTACTACAACCCTGTTTCCCCTGCCATAAACCCTGACACACTAGACTACTACAACCCTGTTTCCCCTGCCATAAACCCTGACACTAGACTACTGCAACCCTGTTTCCCCTGCCATAAACCCTGACACACTAGACTACTGCAACCCTGTTCCCCCTGCCATAAACCCTGACACACTAGACTACTGCAACCCTGTTCCCCTGCCATAAACCCTGACACACTAGACTACTGCAACCCTGTTTCCCCTGCCATAAACCCTGACACACTAGACTACTGCAACCCTGTTCCCCTGCCATAAACCCTGACACACTAGACTACTGCAACCCTGTTTCCCCCTGCCATAAACCCTGACACTAGACTACTGCAACCCTGTTTCCCCTGCCATAAACCCTGACACACTAGACTACTGCAACCCTGTTCCCCCTGCCATAAACCCTGACACACTAGACTACTGCAACCCTGTTCCCCCTGCCATAAACCCTGACACACTAGACTACTACAACCCTGTTTCCCCTGCCATAAACCCTGACACACTAGACTACTGCAACCCTGTTCCCCCTGCCATAAACCCTGACACACTAGACTACTACAACCCTGTTTCCCCTGCCATAAACCCTGACACACTAGACTACTGCAACCCTGTTTCCCCCTGCCATAAACCCTGACACACTACTACAACTGCATAAACCCTGACACACTTGCAACCCCCCCCATAAACCCTGACACACTAGACTACTGCAACCCTGTTCCCCTGCCATAAACCCTGACACACTAGACTACTGCAACCCTGTTCCCCCTGCCATAAACCCTAGACTACTACAACCCTGTTTAGCCATAAACCCTGACACACTAGACTACTACAACCCTGTTTCCCCTGCCATAAACCCTGACACACTAGACTACTGCAACCCTGTTCCCCCTGCCATAAACCCTGACACACTAGACTACTGCAACCCTGTTCCCCCTGCCATAAACCCTGACACACTAGACTACTACAACCCTGTTTCCCCTGCCATAAACCCTGACACACTAGACTACTGCAACCCTGTTTCCCCTGCCATAAACCCTGACACACTAGACTACTACAACCCTGTTTCCCCTGCCATAAACCCTGACACACTAGACTACTGCAACCCTGTTTCCCCTGCCATAAACCCTGACACACTAGACTACTGCAACCCTGTTCCCCCTGCCATAAACCCTGACACACTAGACTACTACAACCCTGTTTCCCCTGCCATAAACCCTGACACTAGACTACTGCAACCCTGTTCCCCCTGCCATAAACCCTGACACACTAGACTACTACAACCCTGTTTCCCCTGCCATAAACCCTGACACACTAGACTACTGCAACCCTGTTCCCCTGCCATAAACCCTGACACACTAGACTACTACAACCCTGTTTCCCCTGCCATAAACCCTGACACTAGACTACTGCAACCCTGTTTCCCTGCCATAAACCCTGACACACTAGACTACTGCAACCCTGTTCCCCTGCCATAAACCCTGACACACTAGACTACTACAACCCTGTTCCCCTGCCATAAACCCTGACACTAGACTACTGCAACCCTGTTTCCCTGCCATAAACCCTGACACTAGACTACTGCAACCCTGTTTCCCCTGCCATAAACCCTGACACTAGACTACTGCAACCCTGTTTCCCTGCCATAAACCCTGACACACTAGACTACTACAACCCTGTTTCCCCTGCCATAAACCCTGACACACTAGACTACTGCAACCCTGTTTCCCCTTAAACCCTGACACACTAGACTACTACAACCCTGTTTCCCTGCCATAAACCCTGACACTAGACTACTGCAACCCTGTTTCCCCTGCCATAAACCCTGACACTAGACTACTGCAACCCTGTTTGCCATAAACCCTGACACACCACTAAACCCTGTTTCCCCTGCCATAAACCCTGACACACTAGACTACTGCAACCCTGTTCCCCTGCCATAAACCCTGACACACTAGACTACTGCAACCCTGTTCCCCCTGCCATAAACCCTGACACACTAGACTACTGCAACCCTGTTTCCCCTGCCATAAACCCTGACACACTAGACTACTGCAACCCTGTTCCCCCTGCCATAAACCCTGACACACTAGACTACTGCAACCCTGTTCCCCCTGCCATAAACCCTGACACACTAGACTACTGCAACCCTGTTCCCCTGCCATAAACCCTGACACACTAGACTACTGCAACCCTGTTCCCCTGCCATAAACCCTGACACACTAGACTACTGCAACCCCCTGACTACTGCAACCCCTGCCATAAACCCTGACACACTAGACTACTGCAACCCTGTTCCCCTGCATAAACCCTGACCTGTTCCCCCTGCCTAGACTATAAACCCTGACACACTAGACTACTGCAACCCTGTTCCCCCTGCCATAAACCCTGACACACTAGACTACTGCAACCCTGTTTCCCCTGCCATAAACCCTGACACACTAGACTACTGCAACCTCTGTCTCTGCCCTGTTCCCCTGCCATAAACCCTGACACACTAGACTACTGCAACCCTGTTCCCCCTGCCATAAACCCTGACACTAGACTACTGCAACCCTGTTCCCCCTGCCATAAACCCTGACACACTAGACTAAACACACTAGACTACTGCAACCCTGTTCCCCCTGCCATAAACCCTGACACACTAGACTACTGCAACCCTGTTCCCCCTGCCATAAACCCTGACACACTAGACTACTGCAACCCTGTTTCCCCTGCCATAAACCCTGACACACTAGACTACTGCAACCCTGTTTCCCCTGCCATAAACCCTGACACACTAGACTACTGCAACCCTGTTTCCCCTGCCATAAACCCTGACACACTAGACTACTGCAACCCTGTTCCCCCTGCCATAAACCCTGACACACTAGACTACTGCAACCCTGTTTCCCCTGCCATAAACCCTGACACACTAGACTACTGCAACCCTGTTCCCCCTGCCATAAACCCTGACACACTAGACTACTGCAACCCTGTTCCCCTGCCATAAACCCTGACACTAGACTACTGCAACCCTGTTCCCCTGCCATAAACCCTGACACACTAGACTACTGCAACCCTGTTCCCCCTGCCATAAACCCTGACACACTAGACTACTGCAACCCTGTTTCCCCTGCCATAAACCCTGACACACTAGACTACTGCAACCCTGTTCCCCCTGCCATAAACCCTGACACTAGACTACTGCAACCCTGTTCCCCCTGCCATAAACCCTGACACACTAGACTACTGCAACCCTGTTCCCCCTGCCATAAACCCTGACACACTAGACTACTGCAACCCTGTTCCCCCTGCCATAAACCCTGACACACTAGACTACTGCAACCCTGTTCCCCCTGCCATAAACCCTGACACACTAGACTACTGCAACCCTGTTCCCCCTGCTATAAACCCTGACACTAGACTACTGCAACCCTGTTCCCCCTGCCATAAACCCTGACACACTAGACTACTGCAACCCTGTTCCCCTGCCATAAACCCTGACACTAGACTACTGCAACCCTGTTCCCCCTGCCATAAACCCTGACACACTAGACTACTGCAACCCTGTTCCCCCTGCCATAAACCCTGACACACTAGACTACTGCAACCCTGTTTCCCCTGCCATAAACCCTGACACACTAGACTACTACAACCCTGTTTCCCCTGCCATAAACCCTGACACACTAGACTACTGCAACCCTGTTCCCCCTGCCATAAACCCTGACACTAGACTACTGCAACCCTGTTCCCCCTGCCATAAACCCTGACACACTAGACTACTGCAACCCTGTTCCCCCTGCCATAAACCCTGACACACTAGACTACTGCAACCCTGTTTCCCCTGCCATAAACCCTGACACACTCCCCCTGCCATAAACCCTGACTAGACTACTGCAACCCTGTTCCCCCTGCTATAAACCCTGACACTAGACTACTGCAACCCTGTTCCCCCTGCCATAAACCCTGACACACTAGACTACTGCAACCCTGTTCCCCTGCCATAAACCCTGACACACTAGACTACTGCAACCCTGTTTCCCCTGCCATAAACCCTGACACACTAGACTACTGCAACCCTGTTCCCCCTGCCATAAACCCTGACACACTAGACTACTGCAACCCTGTTCCCCCTGCCATAAACCCTGACACTAGACTACTGCAACCCTGTTCCCCCTGCCATAAACCCTGACACACTAGACTACTGCAACCCTGTTCCCCCTGCCATAAACCCTGACACACTAGACTACTGCAACCCTGTTCCCCCTGCCATAAACCCTGACACACTAGACTACTGCAACCCTGTTCCCCCTGCCATAAACCCTGACACTAGACTACTGCAACCCTGTTTCCCCCTGCCATAAACCCTGACACACTAGACTACTGCAACCCTGTTCCCCCTGCCATAAACCCTGACACACTAGACTACTGCAACCCTGTTTCCCCTGCCATAAACCCTGACACACTAGACTACTGCAACCCTGTTCCCCCTGCCATAAACCCTGACACACTAGACTAATGCAACACGTGAATGCAAAGAGGCCTCTGTCCACAAAATAGATTAAATGAACTGGCAAAGGAGTTGTGTCCTCATTTAAAGGCAAGGGGCAGTGTGAATACAAAGAGCTCACTTTAAAGAGGACTGAGATCGGTTATTTTAAAGAGGACTATATTTGAAAACACCCTTAAACAGCACCAAAGAGCAGGGATTCAGATAGCCATGTTCCCGGGACAATCCACGGTTCCAGGCACAAGGCCGTCACGGGCTGTGTTCAAGCTGTTAAGGAAACATTGCTAGCTTGATAGCTAGTTAGCAGCTAGGCTATCTGCTACGCCAAACAGCTCTTTAATGGATGTCTGTACCATGATAATGCATGGGCATGCACACTTTTTTAAAGTCAGCTTATACATTGTTGGAAAAGGACCTGTAAGTAAGCATTTCACTGGTAGTCTATATCAGTTGTTTACGAAGCATGTGACAAATACAATTTGATTTGATAGGTCTTAATGAAGCCTTCATACAACTGTAATAAAGTCCACGTAATAACTTAACTTCTTGATGAAAAAACTCACAACTTAATTAAGCATTCATAAGTTACAGCTAGTTTAATTAAAGTGACATATTTTTTAGTGTGAGTGAGATTAATTAAATCTCACAGTTTCCAGAAATGTGTTAATGGTTTCAAAACAATATTAATGTTATATGATTTGTCATTAAGGACCTATCCAATTGTTTTTTAAGATATTCAATGGATGTCAAATGTACTCAGGTTCAGAAAGTTATTTTGGCGCATAAAAAAAAGCGTTTCAATTAAGCATTGATGGAAAGTGAAAGGTGTTTGAAATGAATGTGGTGCAGTTTTAATGAACAGAAAAACAGGTGTGAGATGGAAGAGAGGATGAAGAGAGAGAGAGAATTTGACACATTCAAGCAAAACAACTTGAGGCATCTGAAGCAGACAGGGATATTAAAAATGCCACTCAAAACACACACACACGCGCACACACATACACACACACACACAGACTTGTACAGCTAACCTTGCGGGGACACTCAATTCAGTTCCATTCAAAATCCTATTTTCCCTTACCCCTAACCCTAATCCTAAACCAAAAAACCTAACCTTAAACCTAACCCTAAACCTATCACTAGCTCCTAACCCTAAACCTATCACTAGCTCCTAACCCTAAACCTATCACTAGCTCCTAACCCTAAAAGTAACACTAGCTCCTAACCCCAAACCTATCACTAGCTCCTAACCCTAACCCTAAACCTATCACTAGCTCCTAACCCTAAAAGTAACACTAGCTCCTAACCCTAAACCTATCACTAGCTCCTAACCCTAAACCTATCACTAGCTCCTAACCCTAAACCTATCACTAGCTCCTTACCCTAACCCTAAACCTATCACTAGCTCCTAACCCTAAACCTATCACTAGCTCCTAACCCTAAACCTATCACTAGCTCCTAACCCTAAACCTATCACTAGCTCCTAACCCTAAACCTATCACAAGCTCCTAACCCTAAACCTATCACTAGCTCCTAACCCTAAACCTATCACTAGCTCCTAACCCTAAACCTATCACTAGCTTCTAACCATAAACCTATCACTAGCTCCTAACGCTAAAAGTAACACTAGCTCCTAACCCTAAAAGTATCACTAGCTCCTAACCCTAAACCTATCACTAGCTTCTAACCATAAACCTATCACTAGCTCCTAACCCTAAACCTATCACTAGCTCCTAACCCTAAACCTATCACTAGCTTCTAACCATAAACCTATCACTAGCTCCTAACGCTAAAAGTAACACTAGCTCCTAACCCTAAAAGTAACACTAGCTCCTAACCCCAAACCTATCACTAGCTCCTAACCCTAACCCTAAACCTATCACTAGCTCCTAACCCTAAAAGTAACACTAGCTCCTAACCCTAAACCTATCACTAGCTCCTAACCCTAAACCTATCACTAGCTCCTAACCCTAAACCTATCACTAGCTCCTTACCCTAACCCTAAACCTATCACTAGCTCCTAACCCTAAACCTATCACTAGCTCCTAACCCTAAACCTATCACTAGCTCCTAACCCTAAAAGTAACACTAGCTCCTAACCCCAAACCTATCACTAGCTCCTAACCCTAACCCTAAACCTATCACTAGCTCCTAACCTAAAAGTAACACTAGCTCCTATAAGCTCCTAACCCTAAACCTATCACTAGCTCCTAACCCTAAACCTATCACTAGCTCCTAACCCTAAAAGTAACACTAGCTCCTAACCCTAAACCTAAACCTATCACTAGCTCCTAACCCTAACCCTAAACCTATCACTAGCTCCTAACCCTAAAAGTAACACTAGCTCCTAACCCTAAACCTATCACTAGCTCCTAACCCTAACCCTAAACCTATCACTAGCTCCTTACCCTAACCCTAACCTATCACTAGCTCCTAACCCTAAACCTATCACTAGCTCCTAACCCTAAACCTATCACTAGCTCCTAACCCTAAAAGTAACACTAGCTCCTTACCCTAAAAGTAACACTAGCTCCTTACCCTAACCCTAAACCTATCACTAGCTCCTAACCCTAAACCTAAACCTATCACTAGCTCCTAACCCTAAACCTATCACTAGCTCCTAACCCTAAACCTATCACTAGCTCCTAACCCTAAACCTATCACTAGCTCCTAACCCTAAAAGTAACACTAGCTCCTTACCCTAACCCTAAACCTATCACTAGCTCCTAACCCTAAACCTATCACTAGCTCCTAACCCTAAAAGTAACACTAGCTCCTTACCCTAACCCCAAACCTATCACTAGCTCCTAACCCTAAAAGTAACACTAGCTCCTTACCCTAACCCTAAACCTATCACTAGCTCCTAACCCTAAACCTATCACTAGCTCCTAACCCTAAAAGTAACACTAGCTCCTTACCCTAACCCTAAACCTATCACTAGATCCTAACCCTAAACCTATCACTAGCTCCTAACCCTAAACCTATCACTAGCTCCTAACCCTAAACCTATCACTAGCTCCTTACCCTAAACCTATCACTAGCTCCTAACCCTAAACCTATCACTAGCTCCTAACCCTAAACCTATCACTAGCTCCTAACCCTAAACCTATCACTAGCTCCTAACCCTAAACCTATCACTAGCTCCTAACCCTAAACCTATCACTAGCTCCTAACCCTAAACCTATCACTAGCTCCTAACCCTAAAAGTAACACTAGCTCCTAACCCCAAACCTATCACTAGCTCCTAACCCTAACCCTAAACCTATCACTAGCTCCTAACCCTAAAAGTAACACTAGCTCCTAACCCTAAACCTATCACTAGCTCCTAACCCTAAACCTATCACTAGCTCCTAACCCTAAACCTATCACTAGCTCCTAACCCTAACCCTAACCCTATCACTAGCTCCTAACCCTAAAAGTAACAAGCTCCTAACCCTAAACCTATCACTAGCTCCTAACCCTAAACCTATCACTAGCTCCTAACCCTAAACCTATCACTAGCTCCTAACCCTAAACCTATCACTAGCTCCTAACCCTAAACCTATCACTAGCTCCTAACCCTAAACCTATCACTAGCTCCTAACCCTAAACCTATCACTAGCTCCTAACCCTAAACCTATCACTAGCTCCTAACCCTAACCCTAAACCTATCACTAGCTCCTAACCCCAAACCTATCACTAGCTCCTAACCCTAAACCTATCACTAGCTCCTAACCCTAAACCTAACTAGCTCCTAACCCTATCACTATCTCCTAACCCTAAACCTATCACTAGCTCCTAACCCTAAACCTATCACTAGCTCCTTACCCTAAACCTATCACTAGCTCCTTACCCTAAACCTATCACTAGCTCCTTACCCTAACCCTAAACCTATCACTAGCTCCTAACCCTAAACCTATCACTAGCTCCTAACCCTAAACCTATCACTAGCTCCTAACTCTAAACCTATCACTAGCTCCTAACCCTAAACCTATCACTAGCTCCTAACCCTAAACCTATCACTAGCTCCTAACCCTAAACCTATCACTAGCTCCTAACCCTAAACCTATCACTAGCTTCTAACCCTAAACCTATCACTAGCTCCTAACCCTAAAAGTAACACTAGCTCCTAACCCTAAAAGTATCACTAGCTCCTAACCCTAAACCTATCACTAGCTCCTAACCCTAAAAGTAACACTAGCTCCTAACCCTAAACCTAAACCTATCACTAGCTCCTAACCCTAACCCTAAACCTATCACTAGCTCCTAACCCTAAAAGTAACACTAGCTCCTAACCCTAAACCTATCACTAGCTCCTAACCCTAACCCTAAACCTATCACTAGCTCCTTACCCTAAAGCTAACCTATCACTATCTCCTAACCCTAAACCTATCACTAGCTCCTAACCCTAACCCTAAACCTATCACTAGCTCCTTACCCTAAAGCTAACCTATCACTATCTCCTAACCCTAAACCTATCACTAGCTCCTAACCCTAAACCTATCACTAGCTCCTAACCCTAAAAGTAACACTAGCTCCTTACCCTAAAAGTAACACTAGCTCCTTACCCTAACCCTAAACCTATCACTAGCTCCTAACCCTAACCCTAAACCTATCACTAGCTCCTAACCCTAAACCTATCACTAGCTCCTAACCCTAAACCTATCACTAGCTCCTAACCCTAAAAGTAACACTAGCTCCTTACCCTAACCCTAAACCTATCACTAGCTCCTAACCCTAAACCTATCACTAGCTCCTAACCCTAAAAGTAACACTAGCTCCTTACCCTAACCCCAAACCTATCACTAGCTCCTAACCCTAAAAGTAACACTAGCTCCTTACCCTAACCCTAAACCTATCACTAGCTCCTAACCCTAAACCTATCACTAGCTCCTAACCCTAAAAGTAACACTAGCTCCTTACCCTAACCCTAAACCTATCACTAGCTCCTAACCCTAAACCTATCACTAGCTCCTAACCCTAAACCTATCACTAGCTCCTAACCCTAAACCTATCACTAGCTCCTAACCCTAAACCTATCACTAGCTCCTAACCCTAAACCTATCACTAGCTCCTAACCCTAAACCTATCACTAGCTCCTAACCCTAAACCTATCACTAGCTCCTAACCCTAAACCTATCACTAGCTCCTAACCCTAAACCTATCACTAGCTCCTAACCCTAAACCTATCACTAGCACTAGCTCCTAACCCTAAACCTATCACTAGCTAACCCTAACCCTAAACCTATCAACTTACCCTAAAACCTATCACTAGCTCCTAACCCTAAACCTATCACTAGCTCCTAACCCTAACAACCTAAAAGTAACACTAGCTCCTACCCTAACCCTAAACCTATCACTAGCTCCTAACCCTAACCCTAAACCTATCACTAGCTCCTAACCCTAAACCTATCACTAGCTCCTAACCCTAAACCTATCACTAGCTCCTAACCCTAAACCTATCACTAGCTCCTAACCCTAAAAGTAACACTAGCTCCTTACCCTAACCCTAAACCTATCACTAGCTCCTAACCCTAAACCTATCACTAGCTCCTAACCCTAAAAGTAACACTAGCTCCTAACCCTAAACCTATCACTAGCTCCTAACCCTAAAAGTAACACTAGCTCCTACCCTAACCCTAAACCTATCACTAGCTCCTAACCCTAAACCTATCACTAGCTCCTAACCCTAAAAGTAACACTAGCTCCTTACCCTAACCCTAAACCTATCACTAGATCCTAACCCTAACCCTAAACCTATCACTAGCTAACCCTAAACCTATCACTAGCTCCTAACCCTAAACCTATCACTAGCTCCTAACCCTAAACCTATCACTAGCTCCTAACCCTAAACCTATCACTAGCTCCTAACCCTAAACCTATCACTAGCTCCTAACCCTAAACCTATCACTAGCTCCTAACCCTAAACCTATCACTAGCTCCTAACCCTAAACCTATCACTAGCTCCTAACCCTAAACCTATCACTAGCTCCTAACCCTAAACCTATCACTAGCTCCTAACCCTAAAAGTCACTAGCTCCTAACCCTAAACCTATCACTAGCTCCTAACCCTAAAACCTATCACTAGCTCCTAACCCTAAAAGTAACACTAGCTCCTAACCCTAAACCTATCACTAGCTCCTAACCCTAAACCTATCACTAGCTCCTAACCCTAAAACCTATCACTAGCTCCTAACCCTAAACCTATCACTAGCTCCTAACCCTAAACCTATCACTAGCTCCTAACTAACACTAGCTCCTAACCCTAAACCTATCACTAGCTCCTAACCCTAAACCTATCACTAGCTCCTAACCCTAAACCTATCACTAGCTCCTAACCCTAAACCTATCACTAGCTCCTAACCCTAAACCTATCACTAGCTCCTAACCCTAAACCTATCACTAGCTCCTAACCCTAAACCTATCACTAGCTCCTAACCCTAAACCTATCACTAGCTCCTAACCCTAACCCTAAACCTATCACTAGCTCCTAACCCCAAACCTATCACTAGCTCCTAACCCTAAACCTATCACTAGCTCCTAACCCTAAACCTATCACTAGCTCCTAACCCTAAAACCTATCACTAGCTCCTAACCCTAAACCTATCACTAGCTCCTAACCCTAAACCTATCACTAGCTCCTAACCCTAAACCTATCACTAGCTCCTAACCCTAAACCTATCACTAGCTCCTAACCCTAAACCTATCACTAGCTCCTAACCCTAAACCTATCACTAGCTCCTAACCCTAAACCTATCACTAGCTCCTAACCCTAAACCTATCACTAGCTCCTAACCCTAAACCTATCACTAGCTCCTAACCCTAAACCTATCACTAGCTCCTAACCCTAAAAAAGCTCCTAACCCTAAACCTATCACTAGCTCCTAACCCTAAACCTATCACTAGCTCCTAACCCTAAACCTATCACTAGCTCCTAACCCTAAACCTATCACTAGCTCCTAACCCTAAACCCTAAACCTAGTCACTAGCTCCTAACCCTAAACCTATCACTAGCTCCTAACCCTAAAATCACTAGCTCCTAACCCTAAACCTATCACTAGCTCCTAACCCTAAAAGTAACACTAGCTCCTAACCCTAAACCTATCACTAGCTCCTAACCCTATCACTAGCTCCTAACCCTAACCCTAAACCTATCACTAGCTCCTAACCCTAAACCTATCACTAGCTCCTAACCCTAAACCTATCACTAGCTCCTAACCCTAAAAGTAACACTAGCTCCTAACCCTAAAAGTATCACTAGCTCCTAACCCTAAACCTAACAAGCTCCTAAATCACTAGCTCCTAACCCTAAACCTATCACTAGCTAAACCTATCACTAGCTCCTAACCCTAAACCTATCACTAGCTCCTAACCCTAAACCTATCACTAGCTCCTAACCTATCACTAGCTCCTAACCCTAAAAGCTCCTTACCCTAACCCTAAACTCACTAGCTCCTAACCCTAAACCTATCACTAGCTCCTAACCCTAAAAGTAACACTAGCTCCTAACCCTAAAACCTAACACACTAGCTCACTAGCTCCTAACCCTAAACCTATCACTAGCTCCTAACCCTAAACCTATCACTAGCTCCTAACCCTAAACCTATCACTAGCTCCTAACCCTAAAAGTATCACTAGCTCCTAAAACCTATCACCTATCACTAGCTCCTAACTAGCCTAACCCTAAAAGTATCACTAGCTCCTAACCCCCTAAACCTATCACTAGCCCTAACCCTAAAAGTAACACTAGCTCCTAACCCTAAAAGTAACACTAGCTCCTAACCCTAAACCTATCACTAGCTCCTAACCCTAAAACCTATCACTAGCTCCTAACCCTAAAAGTATCACTAGCTCCTAACCCTAAACCTATCACTAGCTCCTAACCCTAAACCTATCACTAGCTCCTAACCCTAAACCTATCACTAGCTCCTAACCCTAAAAGTATCACTAGCTCCTAACCCTAAAAGTATCACTAGCTCCTAACCCTAACCCTAAACCTATCACTAGCTCCTAACCCTAAAACCCCAAACCTAAACACTAGCTAAAGCTCCTAACCCTAAAAGTATCACTAGCTCCTAACCCTAAAAGTAACACTAGCTCCTAACCCTAAAAGTAACACTAGCTCCTAAACCTATCCTAGCTCCTAACCCTAAACCTATCACTAGCTCCTAACCCTAAAACCTATCACTAGCTCCTAACCCTAAAAGTATCACTAGCTCCTAACCCTAAAAGTATCACTAGCTCCTAACCAAGCCTAAAAGCTCCTAACCTAAAAAAGCTCCTAACCCTAAAAACACTAGCTCCTAACCCTAAACCTATCACTAGCTCCTAACCCCCTAAAAGTATCACTAGCTCCTAACCCTAAAAGTAGCTCACCCTAAAAGCTCCTAACCCTAAAAGTAACACTAGCTCCTAACCCTAAAAGCTCCTAACCCACTAGCTCCTAACCCTAAAACCTATCACTAGCTCCTAACCCTAAAAAAGTATCACTAGCTCCTAACCCTAAAAGTAACACTAGCTCCTAACCCTAAAAGTAACACTAGCTAACCCTAATCACTAGCCCTAACTAGCCTAAAGTATCACTAGCTCCTAACCCTAAAAGTAACACTAGCTCCTAACCCTAAACCTATCACTAGCTCCTAACCCTAAAAGTATCACTAGCTCCTAACCCTAAAAATCACTAGCTCCTAACCCTAAAAGTATCACTAGCTCCTAACCCTAACCCCAAACCTATCACTAGCTCCTAACCCTAACCCCAAACCTATCATCACTAGCTCCTAACCCTAAAAGTAACAAGCTCCTAACCCTAAAAGTAACACTAGCTCCTAACCCTAAAAGTAACACTAACCCTCCTCAAGCCCTAACCTAAAGTATCACTAGCTCCTAACCCTAACCCCAAACCTATCACTAGCTCCTAACCCTAACCCCAAACCTATCACTAGCTCCTAACCCTAAAAGTATCACTAGCTCCTAACCCTAAACCTATCACTAGCTCCTAACCCCAAACCTATCACTAGCTCCTAACCCTAAAAGTAACACTAGCTCCTAACCCTAACCCCAAACCTATCACTAGCTCCTAACCCTAAACCTATCACTAGCTCCTAACCCTAAAAGTATCACTAGCTCCTAACCCTAAACCTATCACTAGCTCCTAACCCTAAAAGTATCACTAGCTCCTAACCCCAAACCTATCACTAGCTCCTAACCCTAAAAGTATCACTAGCTCCTAACCCTAAAAGTATCACTAGCTCCTTACCCTAACCCTAAACCTATCACTAGCTCCTAACCCTAACCCCAAACCTATCACTAGCTCCTAACCCCAAACCTATCACTAGCTCCTAACCCTAAAACCTATCACTAGCTCCTAACCCTAAAACCTATCACTAGCTCCTAACCCCAAACCTATCACTAGCTCCTAACCTAAAAGTAACACTAGCTCCTAACCCCAAACCTATCACTAGCTCCTAACCCTAAAACCTATCACTAGCTCCTAACCCTAAAAGTATCACTAACTATCCTAAGCTCCTAACCCTAAAAGTAACACTAGCTCCTAACCCTAAACCTATCACTAGCTCCTAACCCTAAAAGTATCACTAGCTCCTAACCCCAAACCTATCACTAGCTCCTAACCCCAAACCTATCACTAGCTCCTAACCCCAAACCTATCACTAGCTCCTAACCCCAAACCTATCACTAGCTCCTAACCCCAAACCTATCACTAGCTCCTAACCCCAAACCTATCACTAGCTCCTAACCCCAAACCTATCACTAGCTCCTAACCCCAAACCTATCACTAGCTCCTAACCCCAAACCTATCACTAGCTCCTAACCCCAAAAGTAACACTAGCTCCTAACCCCAAAAGTAACACTAGCTCCTAACCCCAAACCTATCACTAGCTCCTAACCCTAAAAGTATCACTAGCTCCTAACCCTAAAAGTATCACTAGCTCCTAACCCTAAAAGTATCACTAGCTCCTAACCCTAAAAGTAACACTAGCTCCTAACCCTAAAAGTATCACTAGCTCCTAACCCTAAAAGTATCACTAGCTCCTAACCCTAAAAGTATCACTAGCTCCTAACCCCAAACCTATCACTAGCTCCTAACCCTAAAAGTAACACTAGCTCCTAACCCCAAACCTATCACTAGCTCCTAACCCTAAAAGTATCACTAGCTCCTAACCCTAAAAGTATCACTAGCTCCTAACCCTAAACCTATCACTAGCTCCTAACCCTAAAAGTATCACTAGCTCCTAACCCTAAAAGTATCACTAGCTCCTAACCCTAAACCTAGCACTAGCTCCTAACCCTAAAAGTATCACTAGCTCCTAACCCTAAAAATATCACTAGCTCCTAACCCTAAAAGTATCACTAGCTCCTAACCCTAAAAGTATCACTAGCTCCTAACCCTAAAAATATCACTAGCTCCTAACCCTAAAAGTATCACTAGCTCCTAACCCTAAACCTATCACTAGCTCCTAACCCTAAAAGTACCACTAGCTCCTAACCCTAAAAGTATCACTAGCTCCTTACCATAACCCTTAACGTAATTCTAACCATAACACTAATTCTAACCTTAACCTTAAGAAATAGCATTTTACCTTTTGGGGGACTAACAAAATGTCCCCAGTTGGTCAAATGTTTGTTTGTTTACTATTCTTGTGGGGTCTTTTGGTCCCCACACACACACACCATCTCCTCTCTCAAATGTTTACTTTCCTCACACTCTCATATCGTCACTCTAAGGAGAACCAGTACAAAAGAGGATGGACGCTATTTGATTTCTTTAACTCCAAATCTTTGATTAGGAAAACCTTGTACATGCTGCTGAGATGAAAAACCTTGCCTTCTCTCTCTCTCCAGTGGATGTATGCTTGACAGATATTTGTTTGAGCATTCCAAATCATTCATAATATCTGGTGGTGTTTAGAACCAACAGACTTCTGTCTCTACTTATACCAACTTGTTCAATTGAAACTTTGTTAGGCTGCTTCTGTTTTGAAATACACTACATGACCAACACAACATCACTGAGTACCACTCTTCCTATTTTCAAGCATGGTGGTGGCTGCATCATGTTATGGGTATGCTTGCCATTGGTAAGGACTAGGGAGTTTTTTAGGATAAAAATACATGTAGAGCTAACCACTGGCAAAATCCTGGAGGAAAACCTGGTTCAATCTTTTTTCTAACAGACACTGGGAGACCAATTCACCTTTCAGCAGGACAATAACCTAAACAAATGCCAAATATACACTGGAATTGCTTACCAATACAATATTGCATATTCCTAAATGGCCTAGTTACAATTGTGACTTAAAATAGTCTTGAAAATCTATGGCATAACTTGAAAATGGATGTCTAGCGATGATCAACAACCAACTTGACAGAGTTTGAAGAATTTTCCAAAGAATAATGTGCAAATATTGTACAATTCAGGTGTGTAAAGCTCTTAGAGACTTACCCAGAAAGACACAGCTGTAATCGCTGCCAAAGGTGACTTTCACATGTATTGACTCAGAGGTGTGAATACTTATGTCAATTTGATATTTCATTCAATACATTTGCAAACATTTCAAAAAACATGTTTTCACTTTGTCATTATGGGGTATTGTGTGTAGGTTGGTGAGATTATTATTTTAATTGAATCCATTTTGAATTCAGGCTGTAACATCAAAATGTGGGATAAGTCAAGGGGTATGAATACTTTCTGAAGGCATTGTATGTGACAGCCTAAACACATAGCATAATTTAGCAGATGTTTTTAAGTTACCTACAGTGAACACATAAATCACATGTATCCCAAACAACACAGACCATAAAACTGGTCATTCATCAATTACAAAATGCTGAAACAGATTGGTGTTGTTGAGTACCATCTCTACTGCCCAGGCAAATCAAGTCTGACATTTTCAAGTGGAAATTACAAACGTTAAAAGCATTTTTAAACATTGACTACACTACAATTTGCATTTCCTGCTGTGAAGAACAACTGAGAAAACAGAGAGATCAAATGAAGATAGCAGATCTAGATTGTCTCAGCAGGGTTAATGTGCCTGTTAAGTGTGTATCCATGCCTGTATGTGTGTGTTTCTACAATTTAGAAGTCTTACTAGAGAGTTGGTGTGCATGTTCATGTGTATAATCTCTGCAGGGGTGGTGTCCCTGCCTACAAAAATATGTGTGTAATTCTCACATCACTGGGGGTGGTGTGTGTTCAGATGTGTAAAAATAAGTGTGTGTGTGTGTGTGTGCACACAGTATGTTAGAGAGAGAGTGAAATGTTCACTGGGTGTGATGTTGCTGGAGAGAGACTGCTGGAGAGCCTGCAAAGGAGAATGATGGGAGAGACTGCTAGGAAGAGGGAACGCAACGCCCTGCTACAATTCAACTCCCCGTGGAGTGAAAGAGGTTTGGGACTGTAGGTGCGAGTAAGGATGACAAGAGGCAGATCATGGGGCTGGACGGAACCAAAGCAAAGAAAGTACATATCAAAGCCCCATCTCCTACCTTACCTGCCTACCCACTACTTACCTAACTAGCACCACCTGGTGCACTAACCAAAATACAGGGGGTGGTCCGCCCAGGTCTTACCTAGTGTGCCTAGACAGTGAATATACTATGGGTATATGTATGCCCGCAGGCCTCTTGCCTAAGCACTCCCTAGGTGCCTTCCCCTTCCCCCCCTGGGAACAAAAACAGAATACAAACGGAAGTAAACAATTTCAATAATCAAAAACACAGTTCTATTGGCACACAGGATATACTAATACGCTCTCTCTCTCTGCAACAACCAACATACCAATCAACTCAACAACCAACACACAACACACTCATCATCTCTCTCAGCAACACTAACCAAAATACAGGACATAACCCTCAGCTCTATCTGAGACACAACCAACACAGGACATAACCCTCAGCTCTATCTGAGACACAACCAACACAGTATATAACCCTCAGCTCTATCTGAGACACAACCAACACAGTATATAACCCTCACATCAACCAACACAGTATATAACCCTCAGCTCTATCTGAGACACAACCAACACAGTATATAACCCTCAGCTCTATCTGAGACACAACCAACACAGTATATAACCCTCAGCTCTATCTGAGACACAACCAACACAGTATATAACCCTCAGCTCTATCTGAGACACAACCAACACAGTATATAACCCTCAGCTCGATCTGAGACACAACCAACACAGTATATAACCCTCAGCTCTATCTGAGACACAACCAACACAGTATATAACCCTCAGCTCTATCTGAGACACAACCAACACAGTATATAACCCTCAGCTCTATCTGAGACACAACCAACACAGTATATAACCCTCAGCTCTATCTGAGACACAACCAACACAGTATATAACCCTCAGCTCTATCTGAGACACAACCAACACAGTATATAACCCTCAGCTCTATCTGAGACACAACCAACACAGTATATAACCCTCAGCTCTATCTGAGACACAACCAACACAGTATATAACCCTCAGCTCTATCTGAGACACAACCAACACAGTATATAACCCTCAGCTCTATCTGAGACACAACCAACACAGTATATAACCCTCAGCTCTATCTGAGACACAACCAACACAGGATATAACCTTCAGCTCTATCTGAGACAAAACCAACACAGTATATAACACTCAGCTCTATCTGAGACACAACCAACACAGTACATAACCCTCAGCTCTATCTGAGACACAACCAACACAGTATATAACCCTCAGCTCTATCTGAGACACAACCAACACAGTATATCACCCTCAGCTCTATCTGAGACACAACCAACACAGTATATAACCCTCAGCTCTATCTGAGACACAACCAACACAGGATATAACCCTCTGAGACACAACCAACACAGCACTATCTGAGACACAACCAACACAGTATATAACCCTAGCACTATCTGGTCCTCTATCTGGAGAGCACAACCATCCCCGGGACCACAGTAGAATATAACCCTTAGCTAAACATATATTATTATTATTATTATTATATATTATTATTATCTGAGACACAACCAACACAGTATATAACCCTCAGCTCTATCTGAGACACAACCAACACAGTATATAACCCTCAGCTCTATCTGAGACACAACCAACACAGTATATAACCCTCAGCTCTATCTGAGACACCCAACACAGTATATAACCCTCAGCTCTATCTGAGACACAACCAACACAGTATATAACCCTCAGCTCTATCTGAGACACCCAACACAGTATATAACCCTCAGCTCTGAGACACAACCAACACAGTATATAACCCTCAGCTCTATCTGAGACACAACCAACACAGTATATAACACTCAGCTCTATCTGAGACACAACCAACACAGTATTTATTTAATCTTTATTTAACCACGTAGGCTAGTTGAGAACAAGTTCTCATTTGCAACTGCGACCTGGCCAAGATAAAGCATAGCAGTGTGAACAGACAACACAGAGTTACACATGGAGTAAACAATTAACAAGTCAATAACACAGTAGAAAAAAAGGGGAGTCTATATACAATGTGTGCAAAAAGGCATGAGGAGGTAGGCGAATAATTACAATTTTGCAGATTAACACTGGAGTGATAAATGATCAGATGGTCATGTACAGGTAGAGATATTGGTGTGCAAAAGAGCAGAAAAGTAAATAAATAAAAACAGTGTGGGGATGAGGTAGGTGAAAATGGGTGGGCTATTTACCAATAGACTATGTACAGCTGCAGCGATCGGTTAGCTGCTCAGATAGCTGATGTTTGAAGTTGGTGAGGGAGATAAAAGTTTCCAACTTCAGCGATTTTTGCAATTTGTTCCAGTCACAGGCAGCAGAGTACTGGAATGAAAGGTGGCCGAATGAGGTGTTGGCTTTAGGGATGATCAGTGAGATACACCTGCTGGAGCGCGTGCTACGGATGGGTGTTGCCATCGTGACCAGTGAACTGAGATAAGGCGGAGCTTTACCTCGCATGGACTTGTAGATGACCTGGAGCCAGTGGGTCTGGCGACGAATATGTAGCGAGGGCCAGCCGACTAGAGCATACAAGTCGCAGTGGTGGGTGGTATAAGGTGCATTAGTGACAAAACGGATGGCACTGTGATAAATTACATCCAGTTTGCTGAGTAGAGTGTTGGAAGCCATTTTGTAGATGACATCGCCGAAGTCGAGGATCGGTAGGATAGTCAGTTTTACTAGGGTAAGCTTGGCGGCGTGAGTGAAGGAGGCTTTGTTGCGGAATAGAAAGCCGACTCTTGATTTGATTTTCGATTGGAGATGTTTGATATGAGTCTGGAAGGAGAGTTTGCAGTCTTGCCAGACACCTAGTATTTAACACTCAGCTCTATCTGAGACACAACCAACACAGTATATAACCCTCAGCTCTATCTGAGACACAACCAACACAGTATATAACCCTCAGCTCTATCTGAGACACAACCAACACAGTATATAACCCTCAGCTCTATCTGAGACACAACCAACACAGTATATAACACTCAGCTCTGTCTGAGACACAACCAACACAGTATATAACCTTCAGCTCTATCTGAGACACAACCAACACAGTATATAACCCTCAGCTCTATCTGAGACACAACCAACACAGGATATAACCTTCAGCTCTATCTGAGACAAAACCAACACAGTATATAACCCTCAGCTCTATCTGAGACAACCAACACAGGACATAACCCTCAGCTCTATCTGAGACAACCAACACAGGACATAACCCTCAGCTCTATCTGAGACAACCAACACAGGACATAACCCTCAGCTCTATCTGAGACACAACCAACACAGGACATAACCCTCAGCTCTATCTGAGACACAACCAACACAGTATATAACCCTCAGCTCTATCTGAGACACAACCAACACAGTATATAACCCTCAGCTCTCTCTGAGACACAACCAACACAGTATATAACCCTCAGCTCTCTCTGAGAACAACCAACACAGTATATAACCCTCATCTCTATCTGAGATACAACCAACACAGGACATAACCCTCAGATCTCAACCTCCTCTCCTGAGCAACAGAACACTGGCTTATATAGCTGGAGAAGGAGTCTAATGGGATACAGCTGTATCCTGGAGAGGGGGCGTGGTCAGCTCTCCAATTAGCATTTGGGGGCCAACCAATGAGCTGCTTGGGGAATTCAGGAAGCCATCCTGAAACCCACACATACAAATACACAAACCACAACACAGAAACTGGGGATCATAACAGTCTGCAAAGGAGAATCATGGGAGAAGAAAAGAGGACAGGGAAATCTCACTCTCTCTTCCTCCTTCTCTCTTCTCCACTGGGCTCAGACATCAGTTCAATGTCGATTTTTCATTTACATTCGTTTGAGTTGTCAACTGAAGTAAATTCAACGCGAAATCAACAAAAGAAATATCACCACGACATTGGATTTAGGTAAAACATTTGGGTGAAAAAAAAGGAAATTCCCTTACGTTGATTACTTTTTGAAAATCCAATCAGTTGTCCACGTTGACTCAACGTCATCACATTTAAACAACGTTGACTCAACCAGTTTCTGCCCAATGGGTTCTCTCTGCTATCCTTTCTTTCTCAACTCCTGTTTGGGCCCCACACATAGGTCTTAAAAGCTGTATTCCCTGGCCCCAGCCATACCCCCATAATCTCCCTCTACTGCTGATTACACTATTGACTTATCGACAAGCTGAGAGTGGTGTTACATAGTCTGCCGTGGGCTCTCTCATTCTCTCTCTCAGCTTTCAACCGATCTCTTTCTCCTTCTAATTTTCTGCTCTTTCTTTATGTTCCCTGTGTGTGTGTGTGTGTGTGTGTGTGTGTGTGTGTGTGTGTGTGTGTGTGTGTGTGTGTGTGTGTGTGTGTGTGTGTGTGTGTGTGTGTGTGTGTGTGTGTGTGTGTGTGTGTGTGTGTGTGTGTGTGTGTGTGTGCACACTTGTACACGACACTCTTCTTCCATTATGGGTCAGCTCACAGACAACATGTAGACATTCAATAATTAGGCAATAAAGCCGTAGGAGGTGTGGTATGTGGCCAATATACCACGGCTAAGGGCGTTTCTTACGTACAATGCAATGTGGAATTCCTGCACATAGCCCTTAGCCGTGGTACAGTTGAAGTCGGAAGTTAACATACACTTAGGTTGGAGTCATTAAATTCCACAAATTTCTTGTTAACAAACTTTTCAAGTCAGTTAGGACATCTACTTTATGCATGACACAAGTCATTTTTCCAACAATCGTATACAGACAGATTATTTCACTTATAATTCACTGTAATCACAATTCCAGTGGGTCAGAAGTTTTTATACACTAAGTTGACTGTGCCTTTAAACAGCTTGGAAAATTCCAGAAAATGATGTCATGGCTTTAGAAGCTTCTGAGGCTAATTGACATTGTTCGAGTCAACTGGAGGTGTACCTGTGGATGTATTTCAAGGCCTACCTTCAAACTCAGTGCTTGACATCATGGGAAATTCAAAAGAAATCAACCAAGACCTCAGAAAAAAATTGTAGACCTCCACAAGTCTGGTTCATCCTTGGGAGCAATTTCTAAATGGCCGCTCAGCAAGGAAGAAGCCACTGCTCCGAAACCACCATAAAAAGCCAGACTACGGTTTGCAACTGCACATGGGGACAAAGATCGTAATTTTTGGAGAAATGTCCTCTGGTCGGATGAAACAAAAATAGAACTGTTTGGCCATAATGACCATCGTTATGTTTGGAGGAAAAAGGGGGAGGCTTGCAAGCCAGAGAACAACATCCCAACCGTGAAGCTCGGGGTTGGCAGCATCATGTTGTGGGGGTGCTTTGCTGCAGGAGGGACTGGTGCACTTCACAAAATAGATGACATCATTAGGGAGGAAAATTACGTGGATGAATTGAAGCAACACCTCAAGACATCAGTCTGGAAGTTAAAGCTTAGTCGCAAATGGGTCTTCCAAATGGACAATGACCCCAAGCATACTTCCAAAGTTGTGGTAAAATGGCTTAAGGACAACAATGTCAAGGTATTGGAGTGGCCATCACAAATCCCTGACCTCAATCCTATAGAACATTTGTGGGCAGAACTGAAAAAGTATTTGCCAGCAAACCTGACTCAGTTACACCAGCTCTGTCAAGAGGAATGGGCCAACATTCAGCCAACTTATTGTGGGAAGCTTGTGGAATGCTACCCGAAACATTTGACCCAAGTTAAACAATTTAAAGGCAATGCTCTGGCCCCCCAATGGTGGAACAAACTCCCTCACGACGCCAGGACAGCGGAGTCAATCACCACCTTCCGGAGACACCTGAAACCCCACCTCTTTAAGGAATATCTAGGATAGGATAAAGTAATCCTTCTCACCCCCCCCCCCTTTAAGATTTAGATGCACTATTGAAAAGTGACTGTTCCACTGGATGTCATAAGGTGAATGCACCAATTTGTAAGTCGCTCTGGATAAGAGCGTCTGCTAAATGACTTAAATGAAATGAATGAAAATAATTGAGTGTATGTAAACTTCTGACCCACTGGGAATGTGATGAAATAAAGAAATGCTGAAATAAATCATTCTCTCTACTATTATTCTGACATTTCACATTCTTAAAATAAAGTGGTGCTCCTAACTGATCTAAGACAGGGAATTTTTACTCGTTTTAAATGTCAAGAATTGTGAAAAACTGAGTTTTTATGTATTTGGCTAAGGTGTATTTTATTGTCCGACTTCAACTGTATATTGTCCATATATCACAAACCCCCGAGGTGCCTTATTGCTATTATAAACTGGTTACCAACGTAATTACAACAGTAAAAATACATGTATTTTCATAACCGTGGTATACGGTCTGATATACCATGGCTGTCAGCCAATCAGCATTCAAGGTCTCGAACTACCCAGTTTATAATGCAGTTTAGAACACAGCAGTAGCAGACAACCAATCGCTCTGCACTACCCAATCCCCTCCCAGACCTCGGCCTCCTGTCTGCTTCAGATAGCACAGCAGTGGAGCAGATTTACAGGAGCCATTACTGCCTGATAACACTGTGAAGACTACAGTAAATGCAACCGGGGGGGGGGATAGAGAGGGACAAAACAGGAGGAGAGAGAGAGGGGGGAGCAAGGGGGAGAGGGAGAGGGAGAAAACGAGTTATAGAGAGG
>NC_060181.1:83657011-83664511 GCF_021184085.1 Oncorhynchus gorbuscha | reverse complement strand
ATATTCTCAACAACGAATTCTATATTCTCAACAACGAATTCTATATTCTCAACAACGAATTCTATATTCTCAACAACGAATTCTATACTCTCAACAACGAATTCTATACTCTCAACAACAAACTCTATATTCTCAACAACGAATTCTATACTCTCAACAACAAACTATATACTCTCAACAACGAATTCTATACTCTCAACAACAAACTCTATATTCTCAACAACGAACTCTATACTCTCAACAACAAACTCTATACTCTCAACAACAAACTCTATATTCTCAACAACGAACTCTATACTCTCAACAACAAACTATATACTCTCAACAACAAACTATATACTCTCAACAACAAACTATATACTCTCAACAACAAACTATATACTCTCAACAACAAACTATATACTCTCAACAACAAACTATATACTCTCAACAACAAACTATATACTCTCAACAACAAACTATATACTCTCAACAACAAACTATATACTCTCAACAACGAACTCCATACTCTCAACAACGAACTCCATACTCTCAACAACAAACTATATACTCTCAACAACAAACTATATACTCTCAACAACAAACTATATACTCTCAACAACAAACTATATACTCTCAACAACAAACTATATACTCTCAACAACAAACTATACTCTCAACAACAAACTATATACTCTCAACAACGAACTCCATACTCTCAACAACGAACTCTATACTCTCAGCAATGAACTCTATACTCTCAACAATGAACTCTATACTCTCAACAATGAACTCTATACTCTCAGCAATGAACTCTATACTCTCAACAATGAACTCTATACTCTCAACAATGAACTCTATACTCTCAGCAATGAACTCTATACTCTCAACAACAAACTATATACTCTCAACAACGAACAATATACTCTCAACAATTAATTCTATACTCTCAACAATGAACTCTATACTCTCAACAACGAACTCTATTCTCTCAAAAATGAACTATATACTCTCAACAATGAACTCTATACTCTCAACAATGAACTCTATACTCTCAACAATGAACTCTATACTCTCAGCAATGAACTCTATACTCTCAACAATGAACTCTATACTCTCAGCAATGAACTCTATACTCTCAACAACAAACTATATACTCTCAACAACAAACTATATACTCTCAACAACAAACTATATACTCTCAACAACAAACTATATACTCTCAACAACAAACTATATACTCTCAACAATGAACCTTATACTCTCAGCTATGAAGGCTATACTCTCAGCGATGAACTCGACTGACAATCCACACATACATACACACAACAGAAGTCACAACATCCACTCAGAAACGACACTCACAAGGCTAAATGCACTTTGGCTAAACTATGCTAAGTGTTAAACAATGAGTGCTAACAGAGTTCAACACTAGCGTGGTGTGATGGACGGAGAGGCACTCCTCTCCCCCAGCTGTCTTACTGAGCCTTTCAGAGCTGAGTTCAATGATGCCAGTCTGAGGAGATGCCAGGATGAGATTTGATGCCAGTCTGAGGAGATGCCAGGGAGAGATTTGATGACAGGTTGAGGAGATGCCAGGGGGAGATTTGATGCCAGTCTGAGGAGATGCCACTCTGAGGAGATGCCAGGGAGAGATTTGATGACAGGTTGAGGAGATGCCAGGGAGAGATTTGATGCCAGTCTGAGGAGATGCCAGGGGGAGATTTGATGCCAGTCTGAGGAGATTCCACTCTGAGGAGATGCCAGGGAGAGATTTGATGACAGGTTGAGGAGATGCCAGAGGGAGAGTTGATGCCAGTAGGAGGAGATGCCAGGGAGAGTGTTGATGCCAGTCTTAGGAGATAACAGGGGGAGAGTTGATGCCAGTCTGTGGAGATGCCAGTCTGAGGAGATGCCAGGGGGAGAGTTGATGCCAGTCTGAGGAGATGCCAGGGGAGATTTGATGCCAGTCTGAGGAGATTCCACTCTGAGGAGATGCCAGGGAGAGATTTGATGACAGGTTGAGGAGATGCCAGAGGGAGAGTTGATGCCAGTCTGAGGAGCTGCCAGGGAGAGGTTTGATGCCAGTCTGAGGAGATAACAGGGGGATAGTTGATTCCAGTCTGAGGAGATGCCAGGGGGAGAGTTGATGCCAGTCTGAGGAGATGCCAGGGGGAGAGTTGATTCCAGTCTGAGGAGATGCCAGGGGGAGAGTTGATGCCAGTCTGAGGAGATGCCAGGGGGAGAGTTGATGCCAGTCTGAGGAGATAACGGGGAGAGTTGATGCCAGTCTGAGGAGATGCCAGGGAGAAATTTGATGCCAGGTTGAGGAGATGCCAGCGGGATATTTGATGCCAGTCTGAGGAGATGCCAGGGGGAGACTTGTATTTCTCTGTTTGTTTGCCTCCCTCTCGTTCTCATTCCAAAACCCCTAATGGTGCTCACTCCTCTTAATGATGCTCTCTCCCTCTCTCTCTTCCTTTCTCTCTCTCGCTCCTGCCTCATGAGACAGATGGATTCTGTTTTCTTTTCTCTCTATCTTTCTCTTTCTCAGAGTCTCTCCCTCTCAGTATCGCTCTCACACTCTTAGTAACTCTCTCTCTGTAGGACTTCATCTTTGCGTCTGTCCTCCTCTTCCCTCTCTCTCCATCTCTCCCAATCCCTCTTCCTCTACACACAGAATCTACACAGATTTATATGCTTAAGGTTTAACAACTCTAACCAGCACTCTGTCACCGCTGTCACAGTGGCTTAGTCCAGTCATGCCAGACACTTCTCAGGACGGGAGGAACTGACGAGGACCCATTATACTGACATACACAGATGACTATCTACTGGACTGAATGTAAGTATGTTAGTTATCAGTACATTTATTCCAGGGTATTTTGCGCAGCCGCAGACAACAGCATTATGGGTCCAATTCTACCAACGGATATTACAGTTGTTTGTACTATGAAATAATGTCTACCAATATGCTGGACTGCCATTTGTACAAGGTGAAGTAAATAATTTGAGCACCACTTGATATAAATTGGAATAGTACTATGCAGTCCATCCAGCCTGCAGTATTTAGTGTAGCACAGTGATGCTTTAGAGGTGTTAACACATCTCCCGCTGTCTCCCAGCACCTGGTGCCATCTGGACACTGCGGCCACGTGCCCATCAGTAAGGTGTCACTCCCAAAGACTAGAATGACTGGATTTACTAAATAGTGAAACCACCTTTATTTACGATTCAGCTGAAGGTCTTTCCCTCCCTCGTAAAATATTTGTTTTCTGTGTGTTGTTCCCTCTGGTTAACACATACACACCACACACACATGCCCCCCCATCCCACACATACACACACACTCCCCTCCATCATGAACTTGTAATAACACAGTACTCTACCAAATATCTGTTTCTTCCATTGACTGGTGAGATTATAAAACAAAAGGAGACCAGTGAGCTGATTGAGTGCTGTGACCTTCCTGAGGGTGAGCTGGGTTAAATGAGTGCAGGGCTCACCTCTGTTTCTCTGCCTTTAAAAGCCTGTCATGTTCCCTGCAGGATATCTGACCCACCCTGACCACAAATCAAGCAGCAATTACAACCCTACACAAACTCCTTCTACACGGTCGACCACAGCCCTCTCTGGACCGCCACTAAAGCCCAGTGGTGGGACAGTTGAAGTCTTTTCTACTGTTACTGTACAGAAATAAACTATTCCACTGTTACTGAATAGAAGGAGACTATTCCACTGTTACTGTACAGAAGGAGACTATTCCACTGTTACTGTTACAGTGGTAGGCTTGATTACCAACAATGACGAGACGGCCTACAGGGAGGAGGTGAGGGCCCTCGGAGTGTGGTGTCAGGAAAATAACCTCACACTCAACGTCAACAAAACTAAGGAGATGATTGTGGACTTCAGGAAACAGCAGAGGGAACACCCCCCTATCCACATCGATGGAACAGTAGTGGAGAGGGTAGCTAGTTTTAAGTTCCTCGGCATACACATCACAGACAAACTGAATTGGTCCACTCACACTGACAGCGTCGTGAAGAAGGCGCAGCAGCGCCTATTCAACCTCAGGAGGCTGAAGAAATTTGGCTTGTCACCAAAAGCACTCACAAACTTCTACAGATGCACAATCGAGAGCATCCTGGCGGGCTGTATCACCGCCTGGTACGGCAACTGCTCCGCCCTCAACCGTAAGGCTCTCCAGAGGGTAGTGAGGACTGCACAACGCATCACCGGGGGCAAACTACCTGCCCTCCAGGACACCTACACCACCCGTTGTTACAGGAAGGCCATAAAGATCATCAAGGACATCAACCACCCGAACCACTGCCTGTTCACCCCGCTATCATCCAGAAGGCGAGGTCAGTACAGGTGCATCAAAGCTGGGACCGAGAGACTGAAAAACAGCTTCTATCTCAAGGCCATCAGACTGTTAAACAGCCACCACTAACACTGAGTGGCTGCTGCCAACACACTGTCATTGACACTGACCCAACTCCAGCCATTTTAATAATGGGAATTGATGGGAAATGATGTAAATATATCACTAGCCACTTTAAACAATGCTACCTTATATAATGTTACTTACCCTACATTATTAATCTCATATGCATATGTATATACTGTACTCTACATCATCGACTGCATCCTTATGTAACACATGTATCACTAGCGAGTTTAACTATGCCACTTTGTTTACTTTGTCTACACACTCATCTCATATGTATATACTGTACTCGATACCATCTACTGTATGCTGCTCTGTACCATCACTCATTCATATATCCTTATGTACATGTTCCTTATCCCCTTACACTGTGTATAATACAGTAGTTTTGGAATTGTTAGTTAGATTACTTGTTGGTTATCACTGCATTGTCGGAACTAGAAGCACAAGCATTTCGCTACACTCGCATTAACATCTGCTAACCATGTGTATGTGACAAATAAAATTTGATTTTTTTTTTTTTTTTTTTTTTTTTTTTTACTGAATAGAAGGAGACTATTCCACTGTTACTGAATAGAAAGTGCCTATTCCACTGTTACTGCACAGAAGGAGACTATTCCACTGTTACTGAATAGAAATAGATTATTCCACTGTTACTGAATAGAAAGAGACTATTCCACTGTTACTGTACAGAAGGAGACTATTCCACTGTTACTGAATAGAAAGAGATTATTCCACTGTTGCTATACAGAAAGAGACTATTCCACTGTTACTGCACAGAAGGAGACTATTCCACTGTTACTGAATAGAAAGTGCCTATTCCACTGTTACTGCACAGAAGGAGACTATTCCACTGTTACTGAATAGAAATAGATTATTCCACTGTTACTGAATAGAAAGAGACTATTCCACTGTTACTGTATAGAAGGAGACTATTCCACTGTTACTGAATAGAAAGAGATTATTCCACTGTTGCTATACAGAAAGAGACTATTCCACTGTTACTGCACAGAAGGAGACTATTCCACTGTTACTGAATAGAAAGTGCCTATTCCACTGTTACTGCACAGAAGGAGACTATTCCACTGTTACTGAATAGAAATAGATTATTCCACTGTTACTGAATAGAAAGAGACTATTCCACTGTTACTGTACAGAAGGAGACTATTCCACTGTTACTGAATAGAAAGAGATTATTCCACTGTTGCTATACAGAAAGAGACTATTCCACTGTTACTGTACAGAATGAGACTATTCCACTGTTGCTATACAGAAAGAGACTATTCCACTGTTACTGAATAGAAGGAGACTATTCCACTGTTACTGAATAGAAAGAGACTATTCTACTGTTACTGTACAGAAAGAGACTATTCCACTGTTACTGTACAGAAGGAGACTATTCCACTGTTACTGAATAGAAAGGGACTATTCTACTGTTACTGAATAGAAAGAGGAACACTATAAGGGACCATCCAGGCTGGTTGTTATACTAGGTAGAGGTTGGGGCAGCAGTGTGTTTTGTCCAGGCTGGTTGTTATATAGAGGTGGAGACAGCAGTGTGTTATGGTCCAGGCTGGTTGTTATATAGAGGTGGAGACAGCAGTGTGTTTGTTCCAGGCTGGTTGTTATATAGAGGTGGAGACAGCAGTGTGTTTGTTCCAGGCTGGTTGTTATATAGAGGTGGAGACAGCAGTGTGTTATGGTCCAGGCTGGTTGTTATATAGAGGTGGAGACAGCAGTGTGTTTGGTCCAGGCTGGTTGTTATATAGAGGTGGAGACAGCAGTGTGTTTGGTCCAGGCTGGTTGTTATATAGAGGTGGAGACAGCAGTGTGTTATGGTCCAGGCTGGTTGTTATATAGAGGTGGAGACAGCAGTGTGTTATGGTCCAGGCTGGTTGTTATATAGAGGTGGAGACAGCAGTGTGTTATGGTCCAGGCTGGTTGTTATATAGAGGTGGAGACAGCAGTGTGTTATGGTCCAGGCTGGTTGTTATATAGAGGTGGAGACAGCAGTGTGTTTGGTCCAGGCTGGTTGTTATATAGAGGTGGAGACAGCAGTGTGTTTGGTCCAGGCTGGTTGTTATATAGAGGTGGAGACAGCAGTGTGTTTGGTCCAGGCTGGTTGTTATATAGAGGTGGAGACAGCAGTGTGTTTGGTCCAGGCTGGTTGTTATATAGAGGTGGAGACAGCAGTGTGTTTGGTCCAGGCAGTGTAGTGTGTTTGGTCCAAGCTGGTTGTTATATAGAGGTTGTTTGGTCCAGGCTGGTTGTTATATAGAGGTGGAGACAGCAGTGTGTTTGGTCCAGGCTGGTTGTTATATAGAGGTGGAGACAGCAGTGTGTTATGGTCCAGGCTGGTTGTTATATAGAGGTGGAGACAGCAGTGTGTTTGGTCCAGGCTGGTTGTTATATAGAGGTGGAGACAGCAGTGTGTTATGGTCCAGGCTGGTTGTTATATAGAGGTGGAGACAGCAGTGTGTTTGGTCCAGGCTGGTTGTTTATAGGTGGAGACAGAGTGTGTTATGGTCCAGGCTGGTTGTTATATAGAGGGAGACAGCAGTGTGTTTGGTCCAGGCTGGTTGTTATATAGAGGTGGAGACAGCAGTGTGTTTGGTCCAGGCTGGTTGTTATATAGAGGTGGAGACAGCAGTGTGTTTGGTCCAGGCTGGTTGTTATATAGAGGTGGAGACAGCAGTGTGTTTGGTCCAGGCTGGTTGTTATATAGAGGTGGAGACAGCAGTGTGTTTGGTCCAGGCTGGTTGTTATATAGAGGTGGAGACAGCAGTGTGTTTGGTCCAGGCTGGTTGTTATATAGAGGTGGAGACAGCAGTGTGTTTGGTCCAGGCTGGTTGTTATATAGAGGTGGAGACAGTGTGTTTGTTCCAGTGTGTTAGTGTGTTTGGTCCAGGCTGGTTGTTATATAGAGGTGGAGACAGCAGTGTGTTTGGTCCAGGCTGGTTGTTATATAGAGGTGGAGACAGCAGTGTGTTATGGTCCAGGCTGGTTGTTATATAGAGGTGGAGACAGCAGTGTGTTTGGTCCAGGCTGGTTGTTATATAGAGGTGGAGACA
>NC_060181.1:83645810-83656511 GCF_021184085.1 Oncorhynchus gorbuscha | reverse complement strand
CTAGAGTATGTGTGGGGTTGGAGAGAGAACACAATCTCACACTGCGTGAGAAAGGAGCGGCACTCAGTGGGCTGCCCGGAGTAGCAAGGTGGGTTATTAACCCTGGGTTCTGGAGGCTCGGCAGGCCAGGGAGTAACAGGTGGCACGAGACGTAGACTCTGGAACTGTCCAGAGAGGTCGGAAACCTGAGCGGCCAGGTTCTCCACGGCATGGCGAGCAGCAGACAATTCCTGCTCGTGTCTGCCGAGCATGGCTCCTTGGATCTCGACGGCAGTGTAACGAGCGTCTGAAGTCGCTGGGTCCATTCCTATGTCGGTTCCTTCTGTCATGCAGGTGAAAGAGGACCCAAAAGCGACTTAACAGAAACAGAGTTTATTAAAGTCCAAAACAGAATAACAGAATTCCTCTAGACTTGTAGAGGGGAAACAACTGGAGAAGCGGCCACAGACTGCAGGTCGCTTCGGGTAGGCGCAGGCCGTAGTCGACTGAGACACCTGCTCACACGCAGCATCTGATGAAGGCACAAAACACGACAGGACAGGGTGATACACAATCACGGCAAAAACACGACAGGACAGGGCGAAACGCAATCACGGCATGGTGAATACAATACAAGGAACCGACGGGGCAGGAACGGATCATAAGGGAATAAATAGGGACTCTAATCAGGGGAAAGGATCGGGAACAGGTGTGGGAAGACTAAATGATGATTAGGGGAATAGGAACAGCTGGGAGCAGGAACGGAACGACAGAGAGAAGAGAGAGCGAGAGAGTGAGAGAGGGAGGGGGAGAGAGAGGGATAGAACCAAACAAGACCAGCAGAGGGAGACGAATAGCATGGGGAGCACAGGGACAAGACATGACAATAAATGACAAACATGACATGATTGCTCTCGCCATCCGCATAGAACGACGGGTAGATCTTCGTCACCAAGCTCGTGGAAGAGAGCTCGCGTCAACGGTGTTTCCCTGCTCCGCATCGCAACCATCTCCCTCCTCTGGCTCAGAGACTGAGCCCATGCAGCTGGGAGGTATTCGCATCTCGACTAAGGAGAGGGAACGGAGGATCACCAACCGCCTGTGCCTCTATTGCGGATTTGATGGACATTTTGTCAATTCATGTCCAGTAAAGGCCAGAGCTCATCAGTAAGCGGAGGGCTACTGGTGAGCGCTACTACTCAGGTCTCTTCATCTAGATCCTGTACTACTATGTCGGTCCATCTACGCTGGACCGGTTCGGGTGCTACATGCAGTGCCTTGATTGACTCGGGGGCTGAGGGTTGTTTCATGGACGAAGCATGGGCTCGGAAACATGACATTCCTTTCAGACAGTTAGACAAGCCTACGCCCATGTTTGCCTTAGATGGTAGTCATCTTCCCAGTATCAGATTTGAGACACTACCTTTAACTCTCACAGTATCTGGTAACCACAGTGAGACTATTTCTTTTTTGATTTTTCGTTCACCTTTTACACCTGTTGTTTTGGGTCATCCCTGGCTAGTATGTCATAATCCTTCTATTAATTGGTCTAGTAATTCTATCCTATCCTGGAACGTTTCTTGTCATGTGAAGTGTTTAATGTCTGCCATCCCTCCCATTTCTTCTGTCCCCACTTCTCAGGAGGAACCTGGCGATTTGACAGGAGTGCCGGAGGAATATCATGATCTGCGCACGGTCTTCAGTCGGTCCCGAGCCAACTCCCTTCCTCCTCACCGGTCGTATGATTGTAGTATTGATCTCCTTCCGGGGACCACTCCTCCTCGGGGTAGACTATACTCTCTGTCGGCTCCCGAACATAAGGCTCTCGAGGATTATTTATCTGTGTCTCTTGACGCCGGTACCATAGTGCCTTCTTCCTCTCCGGCCGGGGCGGGGTTCTTTTTTGTTAAGAAAAAGGACGGTACTCTGCGCCCCTGCGTGGATTATCGAGGGCTGAATGACATAACGGTTAAGAATCGTTATCCGCTTCCCCTTATGTCATCAGCCTTCGAGATTCTGCAGGGAGCCAGGTGCTTTACTAAGTTGGACCTTCGTAACGCTTACCATCTCGTGCGCATCAGAGAGGGGGACGAGTGGAAAACGGCGTTTAACACTCCGTTAGGGCATTTTGAGTACCGGGTTCTGCCGTTTGGTCTCGCCAATGCGCCAGCTGTTTTTCAGGCATTAGTTAATGATGTTCTGAGAGACATGCTGAACATCTTTGTTTTTGTCTATCTTGACGATATCCTGATTTTTTCACCGTCACTCGAGATTCATGTTCAGCACGTTCGACGTGTTCTACAGCGCCTTTTAGAGAATTGTCTCTACGTGAAGGCTGAGAAGTGCTCTTTTCATGTCTCCTCCGTTACTTTTCTCGGTTCCGTTATTTCCGCTGAAGGCATTCAGATGGATTCCGCTAAGGTCCAAGCTGTCAGTGATTGGCCCGTTCCAAGGTCACGTGTCGAGTTGCAGCGCTTTTTAGGTTTCGCTAATTTCTATCGGCGTTTCATTCGTAATTTCAGTCAAGTTGCTGCCCCTCTCACAGCTCTTACTTCTGTCAAGACGTGTTTTAAGTGGTCCGGTTCCGCCCAGGGAGCTTTTGATCTTCTAAAAGAACGTTTACGTCCGCTCCTATCCTCGTTACTCCTGACGTCACTAGACAATTCATTGTCGAGGTTGACGCTTCAGAGGTAGGCGTGGGAGCCATTCTATCCCAGCGCTTCCAGTCTGACGATAAGGTTCATCCTTGCGCTTATTTTTCTCATCGCCTGTCGCCATCTGAACGCAACTATGATGTGGGTAACCGCGAACTGCTCGCCATCCGCTTAGCCCTAGGCGAATGGCGACAGTGGTTGGAGGGGGCGACCGTTCCTTTTGTCGTTTGGACAGACCATAAGAACCTTGAGTACATCCGTTCTGCCAAACGACTTAATGCCCGTCAAGCTCGTTGGGCGTTGTTTTTCGCTCGTTTCGAGTTTGTGATTTCTTACCGTCCGGGTAGCAAAAACACCAAGCCTGATGCCTTATCCCGTCTGTTTAGTTCTTCTGTGGCTTCTACTGATCCCGAGGGGATTCTTCCTTATGGGCGTGTTGTCGGGTTGACAGTCTGGGGAATTGAAAGACAGGTTAAGCAAGCACTCACGCACACTGCGTCGCCGCGCGCTTGTCCTAGTAACCTCCTTTTCATTCCTGTTTCCACTCGTCTGGCTGTTCTTCAGTGGGCTCACTCTGCCAAGTTAGCTGGTCATCCCGGTGTTCGAGGCACTCTTGCGTCTATTCGCCAGCGCTTTTGGTGGCCGACTCAGGAGCGTGACACGCGCCGTTTCGTGGCTGCTTGTTCGGACTGCGCGCAGACTAAGTCGGGTAACTCTCCTCCTGCCGGTCGTCTCAGACCGCTCCCCATTCCTTCTCGACCATGGTCTCACATCGCCCTAGACTTCATTACCGGTCTGCCTTTGTCTGCGGGGAAGACTGTGATTCTTACGGTTGTCGATAGGTTCTCTAAGGCGGCACATTTCATTCCCCTCGCTAAACTTCCTTCCGCTAAGGAGACGGCACAAATCATCATCGAGAATGTGTTCAGAATTCATGGCCTCCCGTTAGACGCCGTTTCAGACAGAGGCCCGCAATTCACGTCACAGTTTTGGAGGGAGTTCTGTCGTTTGATTGGTGCGTCCGTCAGTCTCTCTTCCGGGTTTCATCCCCAGTCTAACGGTCAAGCAGAGAGGGCCAATCAGACGATTGGTCGCATACTACGCAGCCTTTCTTTCAGAAACCCTGCGTCTTGGGCAGAACAGCTCCCCTGGGCAGAATACGCTCACAACTCGCTTCCTTCGTCTGCTACCGGGTTATCTCCGTTTCAGAGTAGTCTGGGTTACCAGCCTCCTCTGTTCTCTTCCCAGCTTGCCGAGTCCAGCGTTCCCTCCGCTCAGCGTTTGTCCAACGTTGTGAGCGCACCTGGAGGAGGGTGAGGTCTGCACTTTGCCGTTACAGGGCACAGACTGTGAGAGCCGCCAATAAACGCAGGATTAAGAGTCCAAGGTATTGTTGCGGCCAGAGAGTGTGGCTTTCCACTCGCAACCTTCCTCTTACGACAGCTTCTCGTAAGTTGACTCCGCGGTTCATTGGTCCGTTCCGTGTCTCCCAGGTCGTCAATCCTGTCGCTGTGCGACTGCTTCTTCCGCGACATCTTCGTCGCGTCCATCCTGTCTTCCATGTCTCCTGTGTCAAGCCCTTTCTTCGCACCCCCGTTCGTCTTCCCTCCCCCTCCCGTCCTTGTCGAGCGCACCTATTTACAAGGTACGTAGGATCATGGACATGCGTTCTCGGGGACGGGGTCACCAATACTTAGTGGATTGGGAGGGTTACGGTCCTGAGGAGAGGAGTTGGGTTCCGTCTCGGGACGTGCTGGACCGTTCACTCATTGATGATTTCCTCCGTTGCCGCCAGGATTCCTCCTCGAGTGCGCCAGGAGGCGCTCGGTGAGTGGGGGGGTACTGTCATGTTTTGTCTTAGATTGTCTTGTCATTTTAACTTTTCCCTCTGTTCATTTTCCCCCTGCTGGTCTTTTTAGGTTCGTTCCCCTTTTTCTCTCTCCCTTCCTCTCTCTCTTCTCTCTATCGTTCCGTTCCTGCTCCCAGCTGTTCCTATTCCCCTAATCAATCATTTAGTCTTCCCACACCTGTTCCCTATTCTTTTCCCTGATTAGAGTCCCTATTTCTCTCCTTGTTTTCCGTTCCTGCCCTGTCGGATCCTTGTCTATTGTTCACCGTGCTGTGTCTGTGTATCGCCCTGTCGTGTCGTGTTTCCCTCAGATGCTGCGTGGAGAGCAGGTGTCTGAGTCTGCTAGGTTCAAGTGCCTTCCCGAGGCAACCTGCAGTTCTTGATCGAGTCTCCAGTCTGTTCTCGTCATTACGAGTGGAATTATGTCTTATGTTTGTAGAATTACTTTACTGGATTAAAGACTCTGTTTTCGCTAAGTCGCTTTTGGGTCCTCATTCACCTGCATGACAGAAGGAGAAAAGGCTCATTTTGAAAACCTCAACGCTCTATAAAGAAATACTGCCATATTATGTCAGGTGTTTATGTACCGTGTACTACATGTAAGGACGAGAGGACTTGAGATAGAAAGAGGGAAGAGGGATGGGGAGGAAAAACACACACCTGAAACCTCTTCGTTAATTCAAAGTACCCTGAGTAGGATATGAAAAGAAGATCTGGCGTTCTCTTATTTCTCCTCCCTCACTCCTCTTCCTCCCTCTCTCTTTTCCCTTCCTCTCTCCTCGTCTGAGCGTGATTGTTCATGGTCCCATTCTAATATTTTAATTGGATGAGAAGGTTCCAGAATACCCTTTCTAAGGGGACTGGCTAATGAGACAGAGACACTATGTCTTATAATTGACCTCCATCTTCCTCTCATCTCAGGGTCAACGAAGGTCACAGATTTCCTTTAATAATACACTTGCTCTTGACCAAAGTTATCACAGTAAACAAAAACAGAAACTGTCAAATAAAAACTAAAATTGGAAAAATAGTTAATTAAAACATTATAAAAACAAAAACTATACTGAAACTATTATCTTTGACTAAAAACAAAATAAAATAAAATAAAAACCATGAAGAATTCTGTTAATTTTTAGTGCTTTTTCCTTCTAACTTTGGGCAAAAATGTAATGGGTTTTTTAAACTTGTTTTTCTATTGGAGATTTCGAAGCTTCTGAATCTGTCGGGAAAATGCTGCCAGGAGATGGCAATGTTTCAAATAGGCCTAGCTTGTGCATCACAATCACTATCTATCAATAGCTAACAGGAAAAAAAATCCAAGGGCAACCAACCTCAAAGTTCATCTGTACAGCACACACAAAGAATTTCAGGATAAAGACAAGGTGAGACAGTTATTATTTTATTTTGGGAATTCGGTCAGGATTTCTACTCCTGGTATCATATGAACAGGTATAAGTTGGGAATTGTATTTGAATTGCAGGAAATTAGCTTTAAAACTGCAAACTGTTCTCTTCGCTTGATGGCAAAATGTGTAGAATTGCAGAAAATTAGCTTTAAACTGACGATAAATGACAACATCCATCCGGACCTTTGCCACCTAGGAAATGTGTGACCATCTCAAAGAGTAAAGGAGTAGCCCTGCTATTGTCCTACAACACATAAATGTCTCCTAGCATCTCAAAGAGTACTGGAGTAGCCCTGCTATTGTCCTACAACACATAAATGTATCCTAGCATCTCAAAGAGTACTGGAGCAGCCCTGCTATTGTCCTACAACACATACATGTATCCTAGCATCTCAAAGAGTACTGGAGCAGCCCTGCTATTGTCCTACAACACATAAATGTCTCCTAGCATCTCAAAGAGTACTGGAGCAGCCCTGCTATTGTCCTACAACACATAAATGTCTCCTAGCATCTCAAAGAGTACTGGAGCAGCCCTGCTATTGTCCTACAACACATAAATGTCTCCTAGCATCTCAAAGAGTAAAGGAGCAGCCCTGCTATTGTCCTACAACACATACATGTATCCTAGCATCTCAAAGAGTACTGGAGCAGCCCTGCTATTGTCCTACAACACATAAATGTATCCTAGCATCTCAAAGAGTACTGGAGCAGCCCTGCTATTGTCCTACAACACATAAATGTCTCCTAGCATCTCAAAGAGTAAAGGAGCAGCCCTGCTATTGTCCTACAACACATACATGTATCCTAGCATCTCAAAGAGTACTGGAGCAGCCCTGCTATTGTCCTACAACACATAAATGTATCCTAGCATCTCAAAGAGTACTGGAGCAGCCCTGCTATTGTCCTACAACACATAAATGTCTCCTAGCATCTCAAAGAGTAAAGGAGCAGCCCTGCTATTGTCCTACAACACATAAATGTATCCTAGCATCTCAAAGAGTACTGGAGCAGCCCTGCTATTGTCCTACAACACATAAATGTCTCCTAGCATCTCAAAGAGTAAAGGAGCAGCCCTGCTATTGTCCTACAACACATAAATGTATCCTAGCATCTCAAAGAGTACTGGAGCAGCCCTGCTATTGTCCTACAACACATAAATGTCTCCTAGCATCTCAAAGAGTACTGGAGCAGCCCTGCTATTGTCCTACAACACATACATGTATCCTAGCATCTCAAAGAGTACTGGAGCAGCCCTGCTATTGTCCTACAACACATACATGTATCCTAGAATCTCAAAGAGTACTGGAGCAGCCCTGCTATTGTCCTACAACACATAAATGTCTCCTAGCATCTCAAAGAGTAAAGGAGTAGCCCTGCTATTGTCCTACAACACATACATGTATCCTAGCATCTCAAAGAGTACTGGAGCAGCCCTGCTATTGTCCTACAACACATAAATGTATCCTAGCATCTCAAAGAGTAAAGGAGCAGCCCTGCTATTGTCCTACAACACATACATGTATCCTAGCATCTCAAAGAGTACTGGAGCAGCCCTGCTATTGTCCTACAACACATAAATGTATCCTAGCATCTCAAAGAGTACTGGAGCAGCCCTGCTATTGTCCTACAACACATAAATGTCTCCTAGCATCTCAAAGAGTAAAGGAGCAGCCCTGCTATTGTCCTACAACACATAAATGTATCCTAGCATCTCAAAGAGTACTGGAGCAGCCCTGCTATTGTCCTACAACACATACATGTATCCTAGCATCTCAAAGAGTACTGGAGCAGCCCTGCTATTGTCCTACAACACATACATGTATCCTAGCATCTCAAAGAGTACTGGAGCAGCCCTGCTATTGTCCTACAACACATAAATGTCTCCTAGCATCTCAAAGAGTAAAGGAGTAGCCCTGCTATTGTCCTACAACACATACATGTATCCTAGCATCTCAAAGAGTACTGGAGCAGCCCTGCTATTGTCCTACAACACATAAATGTATCCTAGCATCTCAAAGAGTAAAGGAGCAGCCCTGCTATTGTCCTACAACACATACATGTATCCTAGCATCTCAAAGAGTACTGGAGCAGCCCTGCTATTGTCCTACAACACATAAATGTATCCTAGCATCTCAAAGAGTACTGGAGCAGCCCTGCTATTGTCCTACAACACATAAATGTCTCCTAGCATCTCAAAGAGTACTGGAGCAGCCCTGCTATTGTCCTACAACACATAAATGTATCCTAGCATCTCAAAGAGTAAAGGAGCAGCCCTGCTATTGTCCTACAACACATAAATGTCTCCTAGCATCTCAAAGAGTACTGGAGCAGCCCTGCTATTGTCCTACAACACATAAATGTCTCCTAGCATCTCAAAGAGTAAAGGAGCAGCCCTGCTATTGTCCTACAACACATACATGTATCCTAGCATCTCAAAGAGTACTGGAGCAGCCCTGCTATTGTCCTACAACACATAAATGTATCCTAGCATCTCAAAGAGTACTGGAGCAGCCCTGCTATTGTCCTACAACACATAAATGTCTCCTAGCATCTCAAAGAGTAAAGGAGCAGCCCTGCTATTGTCCTACAACACATAAATGTATCCTAGCATCTCAAAGAGTACTGGAGCAGCCCTGCTATTGTCCTACAACACATACATGTATCCTAGCATCTCAAAGAGTACTGGAGCAGCCCTGCTATTGTCCTACAACACATACATGTATCCTAGCATCTCAAAGAGTACTGGAGCAGCCCTGCTATTGTCCTACAACACATAAATGTCTCCTAGCATCTCAAAGAGTAAAGGAGTAGCCCTGCTATTGTCCTACAACACATACATGTATCCTAGCATCTCAAAGAGTACTGGAGCAGCCCTGCTATTGTCCTACAACACATAAATGTATCCTAGCATCTCAAAGAGTACTGGAGCAGCCCTGCTATTGTCCTACAACACATACATGTATCCTAGCATCTCAAAGAGTACTGGAGCAGCCCTGCTATTGTCCTACAACACATAAATGTATCCTAGCATCTCAAAGAGTACTGGAGCAGCCCTGCTATTGTCCTACAACACATAAATGTCTCCTAGCATCTCAAAGAGTAAAGGAGCAGCCCTGCTATTGTCCTACAACACATAAATGTATCCTAGCATCTCAAAGAGTACTGGAGCAGCCCTGCTATTGTCCTACAACACATAAATGTATCCTAGCATCTCAAAGAGTACTGGAGCAGCCCTGCTATTGTCCTACAACACATAAATGTCTCCTAGCATCTCAAAGAGTAAAGGAGCAGCCCTGCTATTGTCCTACAACACATAAATGTATCCTAGCATCTCAAAGAGTACTGGAGCAGCCCTGCTATTGTCCTACAACACATACATGTATCCTAGCATCTCAAAGAGTACTGGAGCAGCCCTGCTATTGTCCTACAACACATACATGTATCCTAGCATCTCAAAGAGTACTGGAGCAGCCCTGCTATTGTCCTACAACACATAAATGTCTCCTAGCATCTCAAAGAGTAAAGGAGTAGCCCTGCTAGCATTAACACAATAATTGTCCTACAACACATACATGTATCCTAGCATCTCAAAGAGTACTGGAGCAGCCCTGCTATTGTCCTACAACACATACATGTATCCTAGCATCTCAAAGAGTACTGGAGCAGCCCTGCTATTGTCCTACAACACATACATGTATCCTAGCATCTCAAAGAGTACTGGAGCAGCCCTGCTATTGTCCTACAACACATACATGTATCCTAGCATCTCAAAGAGTACTGGAGCAGCCCTGCTATTGTCCTACAACACATACATGTATCCTAGCATCTCAAAGAGTACTGGAGCAGCCCTGCTATTGTCCTACAACACATACATGTATCCTAGCATCTCAAAGAGTACTGGAGCAGCCCTGCTATTGTCCTACAACACATACATGTATCCTAGCATCTCAAAGAGTACTGGAGCAGCCCTGCTATTGTCCTACAACACATACATGTATCCTAGCATCTCAAAGAGTACTGGAGCAGCCCTGCTATTGTCCTACAACACATAAATGTCTCCTAGCATCTCAAAGAGTAAAGGAGTAGCCCTGCTATTGTCCTACAACACATACATGTATCCTAGCATCTCAAAGAGTACTGGAGCAGCCCTGCTATTGTCCTACAACACATACATGTATCCTAGCATCTCAAAGAGTACTGGAGCAGCCCTGCTATTGTCCTACAACACATACATGTATCCTAGCATCTCAAAGAGTACTGGAGCAGCCCTGCTATTGTCCTACAACACATACATGTATCCTAGCATCTCAAAGAGTACTGGAGCAGCCCTGCTATTGTCCTACAACACATAAATGTATCCTAGCATCTCAAAGAGTACTGGAGCAGCCCTGCTATTGTCCTACAACACATACATGTATCCTAGCATCTCAAAGAGTACTGGAGCAGCCCTGCTATTGTCCTACAACACATACATGTATCCTAGCATCTCAAAGAGTACTGGAGCAGCCCTGCTATTGTCCTACAACACATACATGTATCCTAGCATCTCAAAGAGTACTGGAGCAGCCCTGCTATTGTCCTACAACACATAAATGTATCCTAGCATCTCAAAGAGTACTGGAGCAGCCCTGCTATTGTCCTACAACACATAAATGTATCCTAGCATCTCAAAGAGTACTGGAGCAGCCCTGCTATTGTCCTACAACACATACATGTATCCTAGCATCTCAAAGAGTACTGGAGCAGCCCTGCTATTGTCCTACAACACATAAATGTCTCCTAGCATCTCAAAGAGTACTGGAGCAGCCCTGCTA
>NC_060181.1:83603310-83638310 GCF_021184085.1 Oncorhynchus gorbuscha | reverse complement strand
GAGCACATGGAACATGCAGAGCACACACAAGCATACTCTCATACACACAGGAGTGTGCAAAATACAAACACACACACAAACTATTTCTGCTTTCCCCTGTCGAATGGATAATCTCTCTCTCTCTCTCTCTCTCTCTCTCTCTCTCTCTCTCTCTCTCTCTCTCTCTCTCTCTCTCTCTCTCTCTCTCTCTCTCTCTCTCTCTCTCTCTCTCTTTCTCTCTCTCTCTCACATTTTTTTCCACTACTATATCTGTCTCCCTGCAGAAGAGAGAGCAACATATCTTGTGAACAGGACATTTATCTGGTGTTATAGCATTACAGCATCACCATCCCATCATGAGGGAGAACTGGAGAAATGAACAGAAATCATTCAGATGTTCTATTAAATACCAAGAGTATCAATCAACACAAACACACCAGCGCACACACAGTCTCTACACCCGCACGTGTGCACTCAAGTATACACAGGCACACCAGGGTCTGTTCTAGTAGTACAGGAGAATACCCTCTCTTGTATCTTCCTATGGGCCTAGAAACCCCAACTTGGGAGAGATAAGGAAGTATATTAGGCTGAGATGGACCCATTGTCCCAGTCTCTTTAAAACTATTATTCTGGATAAATCCACACACACACACACACACACACACACACACACACACACACACACACACACACACACACACACACACACACACACACACACACACACACACACACACACACACACACACACACACACACACACACACACACACACACACACACACACACACACACACACACACAGTACATACAGTTTGCAGCAGCAGACAACCCTGCATCCCACTACTGGCCCTCACACCATCATGGTCACCTAATCATCCCCCCTCCTCTCCCCTGTAACTATTCCCCTGGTCGTTGCTGTAAATGAGAATGTGTTCTCAGTCAAGTTACCTGGTAAAATAGGGGTAAAAAAACACACATCCCCCACACACAGAGACTGTACACTTTCACCAGATCAAATGAGGATCACAGCGAATGGCAGTCTGTATTGCACTGTGTATAAGACCAGTTCAACTTAATAACCTCCTCCACCCCCCTAGCCTATTAAATAAACTACAACATTAGTCCGCCAGATGAAGTTTGGCTTTTTACGCATGCTGTCCGGGATGTGTTGGTTTAATCAGGAAGTGATCAAATATACTGTAGATAATCTCACGCCCACTTGAGAGGAAGATGGGTTACTTTTAATAAGGGAAACAACCCTACACCCTACAGCTGAAATGAGATCACCTAATTCTAGCCCTTTGGTAAGGATTTTATAGTGCAGATGGCTTAATGGTACAGTCTTTTAATAAGCTGGAATGGTCCTATTGTATGTATTGATAGAGAGCTGACGACGTAGGTCTGATGACTATAGATTCCTTGTCTTTGTGGGTTGGTGTAATGGCAACAAGCTCTCACAGTCTCAGAATTAGACGTTCATCCATGTTTTCCAAACGTCAAATTTCAGAGTGTTTAGGGTTAAATTTAGGCGTGAACTCTGAATGGTTAAGGTTTAGGATAGTTTTAAATCTAAAATCTCGCTGGATTCAAACATGAAATCTTTGGCACCGGATGCAGATAGTTACAAGCATCCACCATCCCCGTCTACAACACCTTAGCAACCATCCACCATCCCCGTCCACAACCCCTTAGCAACCATCCACAATCCCTGTCTACAACACCTTAGGAACCATCCACCATCCCTGTCTACAACACCTTAGCAACCATCTACCATCCCTGTCCACAACCCCTTAGCAACCATCCACCATCCCGTCTACAACCCCTTAGCAACCATCCACCATCCCTGTCTACAACCCCTTAGCAAGCATCCACCATCCCCGTCTACAACCCCTTATCAACCATCCACCATCCCCGTCCACAACCCCTTAGCAACCATCCACCATCCACGTCTACAACGCCTTAGCAACCATCCACCATCCACGTCTACAACGCCTTAGCAACCATCTGCCATCCCCGTCAACATGCCTTAGCAACCATCCACCATCCCCGTCTACAACGCATTAGCAACCATCTGCCATCCCCGTCAACATGCCTTAGCAACCATCCACCATCCCCGTCTACAACGCCTTAGCAAAACCAAAACCTACTTGAAGGTAACAGAGTGGGCATCCAGCCAGGTCAGAGGGTGCCGGCTCAGCACATCTGGCCGCCAGTATGTCTCTACGGCCCAGGATATCCTGCGCCGGCTCTGCGCTCTGTGTCTCCGGTGCGTCTGCACAGCCCAGTGCGCCCTGTGCCTGTGCCCCGCACGTGCCGGGCCAAAGTAACCATCCAGCCAGGACAGGTTGTGCCGGCTCCACGCTCGAGACCTCCAGTGCGCCTCCACGGCCCAGTGTATCCTGTGCCCACTCCCAGGACCAGGCCTCCTGTGTGTCTCTCCAGCCCAGTGATGATCAATGGCACGAAGCCTCCAGTGATGATCCATGGCACGAAGCCTCCTATATATATATATATATATATATATATCCTGAGCTTTATCAGATCTCCTAGATTTAAGACAAACACTTAAAAACCTTGTTTCTTATGATTTATTTTTGGGCTGTCCTTTTTGCCATTTATCAATGTGTTATTCCATGTTACTACAGGCTTTAGTAGTAAAGGCCAAATTAAACAATTGATCAAATCATTTTTGTATATATTTGATTATACCTAAAGGGGTCCTAAAATTAAAAATCAAATAACCAAATGATTCACAATATGACCAACTTAGAACTTAGAACCCCCCCCCAACAGCTTAGACATGTGATAATGATCTACCAGGGACATGGAAAACTAGCAGGACTGCAGCCCACAATGACTGGAGATGTGCTTGTTTGTTGTGAATGTAATGTCGTTAGTCTGTTGTTTGAAGAGAGTCAGACCGAAATGCAGCGTGTAGGTTACTCATGACTTTTAATGAAGCTAATACGGTACATGAAATAACGGAAGAAGAAAACAACAAACGAAAGAAACTAATACCGCCTATCTGGTGACAAACACAAAGACAGGTACAATCACCCACGAAATACAACGCGCACTCAGGCTACCTAAATACGGTTCCCAATCCGAGACAACTAGAATCAGCTGACTCCAATTAGGAATCGCCTCAGGCAGCCAAGCCTAACTAGACACACCCCTAATAATACACACTCCCAATTAATACAACCCCAATACGAAATACAACATATAAACCCATGTCACACCCTGGCCTACCCAAACATATAACAAAAACACAAGATACAATGACCAAGGCGTGACAGTGAAGACTTCACTTACACTACCAGGATCGTCAGAGTTTAGTTACCCCGAACAACGGATCCAGCATCATGTATTTTGTCATCCCCTAATGGTTAAGGTTAGGATAGGGAACACACCCCACTGTGAGACTTGTGTGTCACACACAATTACTTCCCCCTTGTTTTTGACAAGTCACTGACACTCCATTACTGTGAACACGAAGAGAGACCTCAGGCAGTGTGTGTGTGTGTGTGTGTGTGTGTGTGTGTGTGTGTGTGTGTGTGTGTGTGTGTGTGTGTGTGTGTGTGTGTGTGTGTGTGTGTGTGTGTGTGTGTGTGTGTGTGTGTGTGTGTGTGTGTGTGTGTGTGTGTGTGTGTGTGTGTGTGTGTGTGTGTGTGTGTGTGTGACAGTACATTTGATTTCAGAAGGCTTCTAGTTCCTCCTATGAGGCCAGCATGTTTGTGTCAGAATCTAGGAGCTGTGACATCAAATATACTAGGCAGACATGCAGAGAGGATGTGAGAGCTTTAGCTATCAACCTCTACACTGACACAAAAAGACTGCGAAAGATGGACTGTGAAAGAGACAAAGTGCTACACTATGTTACATTTAACACTTTGCTTACCTCTCTCTCTCTCTGTCTCTCTCTGTCTCTTTCTGTCTCTCTCTGTCTCTTTCTGTCTCTCTCTGTCTCGCTCTGTCTCTCTCTGTCTCGCTCTGTCTCTCTCTGTCTCTCTCTCTCTCTTTGTCTCTGTCTCTCGTTCTCCCTCTCTCTGTCTCTCTCTGTCTCGCTCTGTCTCTCTCTGTCTCTCTCTCTCTTTGTCTCTCTGTCTCTCTCTCTCTCTCTCTCTCTCTCTTTTTCTCTCTCTCTCTCCCTCTCTCTCCCTCCCGCCCTCCCCCATCTCTCCTCTCTCCTTCCCTCCTCTATGTCATTAGGCAGGAAGCTCTGTATTTATAACCTCCATATGGCCTTGACCATTACATTGAGGTCACACTGACATGCTAACAAACACACACACGTGCTTCTACACCTGCATTGCTTGCTGTTTGGGGTTTTAGGCTGGGTTACTGTACAGCACTTTGTGACATCAGCTGATGTAAAAAGGGCTTCATAAATACATTTGATTGAATGAACTTGATTGACATAGACGCACGCACAGAAGCACACACGCAGAAACACACACACATGACGTACTCTACAGTACACACTGCACACACAGTAGAAATAAATGAACACAGAACAGAACACACCGTGCTGAACATACAGTACTACACACACATACACACACAGTGGTACACTGCACACACGAGCACGCGGACACACATACAGTCACACACACAGCCGTGATGTGAGCGGTGATAAAGGGAATTGTTGTGTATCTATTTCCTATCGGCCTCATTCTTATTGACCTCTTCCGGGGAACAAAACACTGGTCATCAATGGCCTATTAGGAAGCTTGGCTTCCGGGATCACGTCCCTGCCTTGTCCAACAGGAGGTGTTGTTGGAGAAGTGTATATCTCCCTGTTACAGCTCAGTGAGAAAGGAGTGGCACCTTGTTTCCTACATGAACAATGACCAGTAGGCTTGGGAGGTATTCAGCTTGGCTTGGGAGGTATTCAGCTTGGCTTGGGAGGTATTCAGCTTGGCTTGGGAGATATCCAGCTAATTGGCTTGGGAGGTATTCAGCTTGGCTTGGGAGGTATTCAGCTTGGCTTGGGAGGTATCCAGCTAGGCTTGGGAGGTATCCAGCTAGGCTTGGGAGGTATCCAGCTTGGCTTGGCAGGTATCCAGCTTGGCTTAGCAGGTTTTCAGCTTGGCTTGGGAGTTATTCAGCTTGGCAGGTATTCAGCTTGGCTTGGGAGGTATTCAGCTTGGCTTGGGAGGTATCCAGCTAATTGGCTTGGGAGGTATTCAGCTTGGCTTGGCAGGTATCCAGCTTGGCTTTGCAGGTATCCAGCTTGACTTGGCAGGTATTCAGCTTGGCTTCGCAGGTATCCAGCTTGGCTTTGCAGGTATCCAGCTTGACTTGGCAGGTATTCAGCTTGGATTGGCAGGTATCCAGCTTGGCTTTGCAGGTATCCAACTTGACTTGGCAGGTATTCAGCTTGGCTTCGCAGGTATCCAGCTTGGCTTGGGAGGTATCCAGCTTGGTTGGGGAGGTATCCAGCTTGGCTTGGGAGGTATCCAGTTTGACTTGGCAGGTATTCAGCTTGGCTTCGCAGGTATCCAGCTTGGCTTGGCAGGTATTCAGCTTGGCTTGGGAGGTATTCAGCTTGGCTTGGGAGGTATCCAGCTTGGCTTGGCAGGTATTCAGCTTGGCTTGGCAGGTATCCAACTTGACTTGGCAGGTATTCAGCTTGGCTTCGCAGGTATCCAGCTAGGCTTGGGAGGTATCCAGCTTGGCTTGGGAGGTATCCAGCTTGGCTTGGGAGGTATCCAGCTTGACTTGGCAGGTATTCAGCTTGGCTTCGCAGGTATCCAGCTTGGCTTTGCAGGTATCCAGCTTGACTTGGCAAGTATTCAGCTTGGCTTGGCAGGTATCCAGCTTGGCTTTGCAGGTATCCAACTTGACTTGGCAGGTATTCAGCTTGGCTTCGCAGGTATCCAGCTAGGCTTGGGAGGTATCCAGCTTGGCTTGGGAGGTATCCAGCTTGGCTTGGGAGGTATCCAGCTTGACTTGGCAGGTATTCAGCTTGGCTTCGCAGGTATTCAGCTTGGCTTGGCAGGTATTCAGCTTGGCTTGGGAGGTATCCAGCTAATTGGCTTGGGAGGTATTCAGCTTGGCTTGGCAGGTATTCAGCTTGGCTTTGCAGGTGTCCAGCTTGACTTGGCAGGTATTCAGCTTGGCTTCGCAGGTATCCAGCTTGGCTTGGGAGGTATTCAGCTTGGCAGGTATCCAGCTTGGCTTGGGAGGTATTCAGCTTGGCAGGTATCCAGCTTGGCTTGGGAGGTATCCAGCTTGTTATACCTTCATACCGATCTTGTGCGATCCCGGGATATTGAGTAATATCACCTCTGAACAGAAGGGTGCTATTTTCAAACCCCAAAGGTTAGCAATGCTAACAAATATATGTAGCATGCCATAGAGAATGCTAACTAAATGCTAACAAATGCATTGCAAACATTTTATACAGTCTCTGACCTAAACTATTTGCAGGACAGACATCCCAACTCATAAAATTACACATGTAACTAAAAAATACTACTCACAGTTTGCTGTACGGACAAAACAAATATTAGACAGCAAGGCTCTTGATCCAGGAGGGGATTCTCTGATGTTACCAAGCAAAGATTGATTTTGGAAGAAACTAACCACTTAGGTAGACAGCTAACTAGCTAATAAATGACCAAACCAAATGCTCAACTGCAGAGCATTTTAGACAGTTAACTTGATAGTTATCTAGCAGGCAAACATTTAGTTGTGAACTCTATACTGTAACTAGATCACATGCCGTGTGCTGCACAACAGTGAGTAACTAGCAAGGCTCCGGTCTCTCGTTGTTGTGTGCTTGTAAACAAACACTATGTTACTGGAGACTACGCTTCATAATGAACAATGATGTGACAGGTGAAATGAAGAATGTCATCTCCTAATGTATTGCACAAGTTGACTGCAGGCATTTACTTAAAAAGTAGATATGAATATTGAAATGTATTGTAAAAACAAATAAATAGTTTAAACAGTATTGAAAAACCATCCCCTGGCTATTTCCAAATACCCCAGAATGCAGTTTATACGGTATACCGCCCAAGCCTCATGACCAGCCTTATCAATATCAGGATATACAGAGATATGGAGACAGAGATCTACACTGGAATACACAGGCCTTCTACCAGGCCTAGGGAAACTGTTAGTAAACAGTAGCAACAGTATGGTCTACATAGACTCCTTTAGCTGCTAGGGACTCTTCTGATTCCTCGATTTCACAGAACAAACCATGCCAGTTATGACCTATCAGCTGTAGAGAGAGAGAGAGGACCGATAGAGAGTAAAAAGGGGGGAAAGAAAGAAAGAAAGAAAGAGAGAAAACAGAGTTTAACCTTTCCTTCCACCCTAATCAGCACAGTTGAACCAGCAGAGACCCATGCTCCACTGACTCATTCCCAGCCAGCGGAGCACACACCTGGGCTGCTCTGAGTAGAGCGTGCCCTCAACCCTGGAACTCACCCTGCAGCTAAGGCTGACTGAGCACGGCTGTGTGTTTGTGTGTCTCATTGTGGAGAATGTACATGTGCAGTGGACGTAAGTGCATGTTTGCGTGTGTGTGTGCGTACATGAGTGCAAGTGTGTGTGCTTGCATATGTGTGTGTGTGTGTACAGTATGTGTGTATGCAAGTGTGTGTGTATACAAGGGTGTGTATATTCACGTAGGCGTGCCTGTGTGTGCGTTGGTCCTTGACCTTGGTCCTGGCTCTGTGTACAAGGGGCCTCAGTGGTCAGCTTGCTAATGTGCTGATCTGGAACAAGAAATGCATTATGGGCCAACGCTCCAACAGCAATTAACACACCAGCAGGAGGCCACAGCACTGTAGAGAGATGTGTGTGTGTTAACCGTTGAGTTGTTTCTGTTTTAACCCTGTAACCAAGCATAATTAACCCTGTAACCAAGCATAATTAACCCTGTAACCAAGCATAATTAACCCTGTAACCAAGCATAATTAACCCTGTAACCAAGCATAATTGACCCTGTAACCAAGCATAATTAACCATGTAACCAAGCATAATTAACCCTGTGACCAAGCATAATTAACCCTGTAACCAAGCATAATTAACCCTGTGACCAAGCATAATTAACCCTGTAACCAAGCATAATTAACCATGTAACCAAGCATAATTAACCATGTAACCAAGCATAATTCACCCTGTAACTAAGCATAATTAACCCTGTAACCAAGCATAATTAACCCTGTAATCAAGGATAATTAACCCTGTAACCAAGCATAATTAACCCTGTAACCAAGCATAATTAACCCTGTAACCAAGCATAATTAACCCTGTGACCAAGCATAATTAACCCTGTGACCAAGCATAATTAACCCTGTAACCAAGCATAATTAACCCTGTAACCAAGCATAATTAACCCTGTGACCAAGCATAATTCACCCTGTAACCAAGTATAATTAACCATGTAACCAAGCATAATTAACCATGTAACCAAGCATAATTAACCCTGTGACCAAGCATAATTAACCATGTAACCAAGCATAATTAACCATGTAACCAAGCATAATTAACCATGTAACCAAGCATAATTAACCCTGTAACCAAGCATAATTAACCATGTAACCAAGCATAATTAACCATGTAACCAAGCATAATTAACCCTGTAACCAAGCATAATTAACCCTGTAACCAAGCATAATTAACCCTGTAACCAAGCATAATTAACCCTGTAACCAAGCATAATTAACCATGTAACCAAGCATAATTAACCCTGTGACCAAGCATAATTAACCATGTAACCAAGCATAATTAACCATGTAACCAAGCATAATTAACCCTGTGACCAATCATAATTAACCCTGTAACCAAGCATAATTAACCATGTAACCAAGCATAATTAACCATGTAACCAAGCATAATTAACCCTGTAACCAAGCATAATTAACCATGTAACCAAGCATAATTAACCCTGTAACCAAGCATAATTAACCCTGTAACCAAGCATAATTAACCCTGTAACCAAGCATAATTAACCCTGTGACCAAGCATAATTAACCCTGTAACCAAGCATAATTAACCCTGTAACCAAGCATAATTAACCCTGTAACCAAGCATAATTAACCCTGTAACCAAGCATAATTAACCCTGTAACCAAGCATAATTAACCCTGTAACCAAGCATAATTAACCCTGTAACCAAGCATAATTAACCCTGTAACCAAGCATAATTAACCCTGTAACCAATCATAATTAACCCTGTAACCAAGCATAATTAACCCTGTAACCAAGTATAATTAACCCTGTAACCAAGCATAATTAACCCTGTAACCAAGCATAATTAACCCTTGTAACCAAGCGTGATTAACCCTTTAATGAAGCATAATTAACCCTGTAACCAAGCATAATTAACCCTGTGACCAAGCATAATTAACCCTGTAACCAAGCGTAATTAACCCTTTAATGAAGCATAATTAACCCTGTAACCAAGCGTAATTAACCCTTTAACCAAGCATAATTAACTCTGTAACCAAGCCTGTGACTGGAACGAATTGCAAAAATCGGTGAAGTTGGAGACTTTTATCTCCCTCACCAACTTCAAACATCAGCTATCTGAGCAGCTAACCGATCGCTGCAGCTGTACATAGTCTATCGGTAAATAGCCCACCCAATTTTACCTACCTCATCCCCATACTGTTTTTATTTATTTACTTTTCTGCTCTTTTGCACACCAATATCTCTACCTGTACATGACCATCTGAACATTTATCACTCCAGTGTTAATCTGCAAAATTGTAATTATTCGCCTACCTCCTCATGCCTTTTGCACACAATGTATATAGACTCTCTTTTTTTCTACTGTGTTATTGACTTGTTAATTGTTTACTCCATGTGTAACTCTGTGTTGTCTGTTCACACTGCTATGCTTTATCCCTGTAACCAAGCATAATTAACTCTGTAACCAAGCATAATTAACTCTGTAACCAAGCGTAATTAACCCTGTAACCAAGCATAATTAACCCTGTAACCAAGCATAATTAATCCTGTAACTAAGTGTAATTAATGAGTCATAATATGTTGAAATTCGAAGGGAAGATATAAGATGTTGTTGGTGTATATGTGTGTGTGTGTGAGAGAGAGAGAGAGAGAGAGAGAGAGAGAGAGAGAGAGAGAGAGAGAGAGAGAGAGAGAGAGAGAGAGAGAGAGAGAGAGAGAGAGAGAGAGAGAGAGAGACAGAGATAGACAGAGAGAGAGAGAGAGAGAGAGAGAGAGAGAGAGAGAGAGAGAGAGAGAGAGAGAGAGATAGACAGAGATAGACAGAGAGAGAGAGAGAGAGAGAGAGAGAGAGAGAGAGAGAGAGAGAGAGAGAGAGAGAGAGAGAGAGAGAGAGAGAGAGAGAGAGTGAGAGAGAGAGAGAGAGAGAGAGAGAGAGAGAGAGAGAGAGAGAGCAGAGAGAGAAGAGAGAGAGAGAGAGAGAGAGAGAGATAGACAGAGATAGACAGAGAGAGAGAGAGAGAGAGAGAGAGAGAGAAGAGAGAGAGAGAGAGAGAGAGAGAGAGAGAGAGAGAGAGAGAGAGAATCTCCTGCAACCAACATACAACACTATCGCAAAAAAGTAGAATGGAGAAAAGTGAAATAGAAGAACTGCGGTGCAGAACACAGAAGTAATATCCTAAACAAGTACACCCCTGCATCCCTCACTCCATCTTACCTGTGACAGTGAGCTCGGTGGTCCTGCGCACCACAAAGCCACCGAAGGTGACCTCACAGGTGTAGTTGCCGATGTCGTCTTCCTTGACCTCTCTGAGGGACAATGTATCTCTCCTCTGGAGGATGGAGGCCCGCCACTGCTTTGGACGACATTCCTGGGTGTCACACACACACACACACACACACACACACACACACACACACACACACACACACACACACACACACACACACACACACACACACACACACACACACACACACACACACACACACACACACACACACACACACAATACAACATGGAGTTCAACTGCAATTGACACCAAAATACACATGCAATCATCATAGCATAGAAAACCGAGTTGGAAGGTGATCTCATGAACAACAGAGGAGATTCTGTTGAGATGGGCCTATACATGATGCCTTTGTCAACGTTTCTTTGGATAGTGGCGTCTATGACAGTTCAGGCCATCAGGGAACAGGAGACAAAGCAGAGGCCGTATTTTATTCAGACAGTAGTGAAGACTGGGAAGGAAGTGAGCAGTGGAATCATAGTGTATCACTGCCAGAGAGAGAGAAGCAATATGGGAAGATGATTTAGTAACCTGAGGAATTTTACTTATTGGATGTTTATTACACTGAATAATCCAGATTCAGTATTCTCTGAACGGTTCAGACACACAATGTCACTTAAAAAGTATTCACTGGCAAAATAATGTGAGTGTGTGTTTTTCTGTGTGTGTGTGTGTGTGTGTGTGTGTGTGTGTGTGTGTGTGTGTGTGTGTGTGTGTGTGTGTGTGTGTGTGTGTGTGTGTGTGTGTGTGTGTGTGTGTGTGTGTGTGTGTGTGTGTGTGTGTGTGTGTGTGTGTGTGTGTGTGTGTGTGTGTGTGTGTGTGTGTGTGTGTGTGTGTGTGTGTGTGTGTGTGTGTGTGTGTGTGTGTGTGTGTGTGTGTGTGTGTGCGTGTGTGTGTGTGCGTGTGCAGGAAGACTGTAGTATGGCTCTTCTCTCCAGGTACTCTCCTCCATCTCTGGCAGGGATAACCCTGGCTCAATAGATTATATTCCACCGTTGCTCGTGGCAACCTGAGATCCAATCAGCTGGGCTGCGTAGCAGTCCAAATAACTTCAGGTTCCAGTGCTCCAAATCATTAACCAAGCCCTCATTGAATTTTCGGTAAACCTGGAGGTTGAGCCCGAACGGCTAATCTACCGCTGATATGCCTTTGATTAGTTTGGCCTGGGCCGTTCTCTGGGATGAGTTTTGTGATCCGCAAGCCTTGCCTTACCTCAACAGGGGAGAATGCAGGTGAGTAAAGGTAACTCAAGAGTCAGATAATAGATATTTCAAGCTGATAGCATTTAAAGGGCACCCGTAAACACTCCATTCCGCTCTCCTACTTTTCCGTAGGGCAAAGATGAATACCACGAGTTCACTCCTCATCAGTGTGTGTGAAAAATGAATCCCATCTCATTTCTGTTCCCCTGTCTGTTCCTCTCTCTGTCCCCCTGTCTGTTACATTGTCTGTTCCCCTGTTTGTTACTCTCTCTGTTCCCCCGTCTGTTTCTCTGTCTGTCTGTTCCCCTGTCTGTTCCTCTTTCTGTCCCCCTGTCTGTTCCTCTCTCTAATCCCCTGTCTGTTCCTCTCTCTAGTCTCTCTCTGTTCCCCCATCTGTTTCTCTGTCTGTCCCCCTCTCTGTTCCTCTTTCTGTCCCCCTGTCTGTTCCTCTCTCTAATCCCCTGTCTGTTCCTCTCTCTAGTCTCTCTCTGTTCCCCTATCTGTTTCTCTGTCTGTCCCGCTCTCTGTTCCTCTGTCTGTTCCCCTGTCTGTTCCTCTCTCTGTTCCTCTCTCTGTTCCTCTCTCTAATTCACTGTCTGTTCCTCTCTCTGTTCCTCTCTCTGTTCCTCTCTCTGTTCTTCTCTCTGTTCCTTTCTCTGTTCCTCTCTCTGTTCCGCTCTCTGTTCCTCTCTCTAATCCCCTGTCTGTTCCTCTCTCTGTGCCATTCTCTGTTCCTCTCTCTAATCCCCTGTTTGTCCCTCTCTCTGTTCCTCTCTCTGTTCCTCTCTCTAATCCCCTGTCTGTTCCTCTCTCTAGTCTCTCTCTGTTCCTCTCTCTGTTCCTTTCTCTGTTCCTCTCTTTTCCTCGGTCTGTTCCTCTCTCTGTTCCCCTGTCTGTTTCTCTCTCTGTTCCTCTCTCTGTTCCTCTCTCTGTTCCTCTCTCTGTTCCTCTCTCTGTTCTTCTCTCTGTTCCTCTCTGTTCCTCTCTGTTCCTCTCTCTGTCCCTCTCTCTGTCCCTCTCTCTGTTCCTCTCTCTGTTCCCCTCTCTGTTCCTCTCTCTGTTCCCTGTCTGTTTCTCTCTCTGTTCCTCTTTCGGTTCCCCTCTCTGTTCCTCTCTCTGTCCCTGTTCCCCTGTCTGTTCCTCTCTCTGTTCCCCTGTATGTTCCTCTCTCCATTTCCCTGTCTGTTCCCCTGTCTGTTCCTCTCTCTGTTCCCCTGTCTGTTCCTCTCTGTTCATCTCTCTGTTCCTCTCTCTGTTGCCATCTGTTCCTCTCTCTGTTCATCTCTCTGTTCCTCTCTCTGTTCATCTCTCTGTTCCTCTCTCTGTTCTTCTCTCTGTTCCACTGTCTGTTCCTCTCTCTGTTCATCTCTCTGTTCCTCTCTCTGTTCCCCTCTCTGTTCCCCTCTCTGTTCCTCTCTCTGTTCCCCTGTCTGTTTCTCTCTCTGTTCCTCTTTCGGTTCCCCTCTCTGTTCCTCTCTCTGTCCCTGTTCCCCTGTCTGTTCCTCTCTCTGTTCCCCTGTATGTTCCTCTCTCCATTTCCCTGTCTGTTCCTCTCTCTGTTCCCCTGTTTGTTCCACTCTGTTCTTCTCTCTGTTCCTCTCTCTGTTGCCGTCTGTTCCTCTCTCTGTTCATCTCTCTGTTCCTCTCTCTGTTCTTCTCTCTGTTCAACTCTCTGTTCCCCTCTCTGTTCCTCTCTCTTTTCCCAGCTATTCATCTCTCTGTTCCTCTCTGTTCCTCTCTCTGTTCATCTCTCTGTTCCTCTCTCTGTTCCCCTGTCTGTTCCTCTCTCTGTTCCTCTCTCCGTTCCCTCTCTGTTCCCCTCTCTGTTCATCTCTCTGTTCCTCTCTCTGTTCCTCTCTCCTGTTCCCCTCTCTGTTCCTCTCTCTGTTCCTCTCTCTGTTCCTCTCTCCGTTCCCCTCTCTGTTCCTCTCTCTGTTCCCCTCTCTGTTCCCCTCTCTGTTCATCTCTCTGTTCCCCTCTCTGTTCCCCTATCTGTTCCCCTATCTGTTCCCCTGTCTGTTCCTCTCTCTGTTCCCCTCTCTGTTCCCCTATCTGTTCCCCTATCTGTTCCCCTGTCTGTTCCTCTCTCTGTTCCCCTCTCTGTTCCCCTATCTGTTCCCCTATCTGTTCCCCTCTCTGTTCCCCTATCTGTTCCCCTCTCTGTTTATCTCTCTGTTCCCCTATCTGTTCCCCTGTCTGTTCATCTCTATTCCTATCTCTGTTCCCCTATCTGTTCCCCTGTCTGTTCATCTCTATTCCTATCTCTGTTCCCCTGTCTGTTCCTCTCTCTGTATTCATGTACTGAGTGTTTCTCCTTAATGACCCCTACACTGGTACTGGTGCCCTGCAGGCTGGCCTGGTACTGGTGTCCTGCAGGCTGGCCTGGTGCTGGTGTCCTGCAGGCTGGCCTGGTTCTGGTGTCCTGCAGGCTGGCCCGGTACTGGTGTAATTCTCCCATTATGACCATATGACCCAGGCATAACCTGACTCAGGCAAGCTTCCTACAGGCAGGCCTATTAAATACTGTACAAACAGCTGTGGAAGGAATCTGAAAACAAAGAAATAAGCCGCCAAAGGTATGACCATATGACCCAGGCATAACCTGACTCACACACACACACACACACACTGTACAAACACACACACACACACACACACACACACACACACACACACACACACACACACACACACACACACACACACACACACACACACACACACACACACACACACACACACACACACACACACACACACACACACACACACACTAGGGGGTAGGTAGCCTAGCGGTTAGAGTGTTTGGCCAGTAACTGGAATGTTGTACGAAGTTGCTAAATGTGTGGCTCTGAAGTTGAGCAAGGCATTTAATCAGAAGAGAGACACTCTCCATTGAGGTTGTAATATAATATAATATAATAATAATAATAATAATAGGTTGTCTCAGGGAGAGTTGAGATATGTAACAAACACATTTCCAAATCACACACAGCACATGTGTGGAATAGGACAAATATAAGCACACACACACACTTAGCCAGGTCTCTCACCTTGAACCAGGTGATATGAGGGTCTTTCCCAGGTTCTGTGTAGTCCTCTATGTCAGGACAGGTGAGGTCTTTGCTCTTGCTGAGTTCTGCCTTCTCCATGTGTCTCATCACAGAGTTGTAGCACAGGTCTGTGTCGTTCTCAGCCACATTAAGAGACATGGATACTTTCATACAGTAGCTGGAATTCCTGAAACACAGAAACAACGAACAGGTTACTGACAGGATTCACAGAACAGTAGTTATCACACTTGGTCCTTTTCAGCCAATTTTTGTGAACTCAGTGCGGTTCACCACATTTCTTGTGCAGTGTGAACACTCAAAAGGAACTCAGACCCCACAAAAGAGCCCCGAAGCAAACCGAACAGAGACCGAGAGAGGTGGTCTGCTTTCGGCTGGTGTAAATCCTGCTGTCTGGATCCTTTCTTTAGGATAATGTGAATGCAAAGCTCCCCAGGTTCACTTGTCATTTTTCCCGCACCACACACCATCCAGTCCCTTCAGCTCCATTCAACCCCTCCCATCTATCTCTCAACACCATCCAGTCCCTTCAGCTCCATTCAACCCCTCCCATCTATCTCTCAACACCATCCAGTCCCTTCAGCTCCATTCACCCCTCCCATCTATCTCTCAACACCATCCAGTCCCTTCAGCTCCATTCAACCCCTCCCATCTATCTCTCAACACCATCCAGTCCCTTCAGCTCCATTCAACCCCTCCCATCTATCTCTCAACATCATCCAGTCCCTTCAGCTCCATTCAACCCCTCCCATCTATCTCTCAACACCATCCAGTCCCTTCAGCTCCATTCAACCCCTCCCATCTATCTCTCAACACCATCCAGTCCCTTCAGCTCCATTCAACCCCTCCCATCTATCTCTCAACACCATCCAGTCCCTTCAGCTCCATTCAACCCCTCCCATCTATCTCTCAACACCATCCAGTCCCTTCAGCTCCATTCAACCCCTCCCATCTATCTCTCAACACCATCCAGTCCCTTCAGCTCCATTCAACCCCTCCCATCTATCTCTCAACACCATCCAGTCCCTTCAGCTCCATTCAACCCCTCCCATCTATCTCTCAACACCATCCAGTCCCTTCAGCTCCATTCAACCCCTCCCATCTATCTCTCAACACCATCCAGTCCCTTCAGCTCCATTCAACCCCTCCCATCTATCTCTCAACACCATCCATTTCAGATTTCTATTTGCCATATTTTTTTCAACTGTGCTGTGATGCTTCACTAACAACTTGAACCTTCCTATTCTCATAGATTCTACAGATTGTAAATTAAAAATAAACATTGTTATATTATTATATTATTGATTGATTGGCTATGGCTTTTCAAATCACCCAGTATTACTATCTGCAGCGTTAGTTCTAGGCAAATGTTGCAATTCTTCAGCCATTCCTGGACCTGTGATCAAAGACGAGCTACATATAGACAATACCAAAATAAATGATCTAATGACTCCTGCCTCCTCACAGCAAAATCTGGAAAGCAGTGGCATTACCAGGGTTCACGTTAGAGTTTAAAAAAAATCTGCATTTTCAAGACGCAGACCATAAAAACAATGTTATAAACCATTTCACCTGCGTTTTATAATGAAAGTCAACAGTGTTTTTATTTATTTAATAGTGATCAGGGGCATGCAACTGTAGTTTTCCTTCACAGAAAATACATTAGTGCAACACATAAAATAGCTTCATTTTCAGAAATGCAATGCTATTTGGCTAGCTTGGTATTTTCTGCAAAAACAATGCATGGCTGTCATATTTTATGATGCATTGCCATGATATTTCTAATATATATCACAGGAGGAATGGAGCCAGTTACATTTGCTAATGTTTCCCTTTTTTGTCTGCATTTTACCGAAGAAAAATAGGATTCACAGAGAAAATTACAGGAGAAAAATAGGATTCACAGAGAAAATGACAGGATAAAAGTAGGATTCACAGAGAAAATGACAGGATAAAAGTAGGATTCACAGAGAAAATTACAGGATAAAAGTAGGATTCACAGAGAAAAGTACAGGATAAAAGTAGGATTCACAGAGAAAATTACAGGATAAAAGTAGGATTCACAGAGGAAATTACAGGATAAAAGTAGGATTCACAGAGAAAATTACAGGAGAAAAATAGGATTCACAGAGAAAAGTACAGGAGAAAAGTAGGATAAACAGAGAAAATTACAAGAGAAAAGTAGGATTCACAGAGGAAATTACAGAAGAAAAGTATGATTCACAGAGGAAATTACAGGATAAAAGTAGGATTCACAGAGAAAAGTACAGGATAAAAGTAGGATTCACAGAGAAAAGTACAGGAGAAAAGTAGGATTCACAGAGAAAAGTGCAGGAGAAAAGTAGGATTTACAGAGGAAAGTACAGGATAAAAGTAGGATTCACAGAGAAAATTACAGGAGAAAAGTAGCTACACATCAGTCAGAGCACTGTTTGCTGATAGAATGTACATTTGTGAATTCTCATCTGAGTGGAGAAGTGCAACCGAAGCATAAAATGTATCTGATGCTGGGTAGAAATTACAATAAGATGCATTTTAGATCTGTGTTTACAAAACACAGCAAGATATTTCTTATATGTTAAATACCTGATCACTATAACGTACTGTAGATTAGCATCACACAGCGGTCATCTGTCCAGAAATAATGAAATTGCTGACATTCTCATTCAAAAAATGCCATGGCTTGTACAGGTCAGAGGAAATGTTGGTGGCTTCATGAGAACGTTATGTAGTGTAGTGTGTGTAGTGTGTGTCTCTGTGTGTGTGTTTCTGTGTGTGTGTGTGTGTGTGTGTGTGTGTGTGTGTGTGTGTGTGTGTGTGTGTGTGTCTCTGTGTGTGTGTCTCTCTGTGTGTGTGTGTGTGTGTGTGTGTGTGTGTGTGTGTGTGTGTGTGTGTGTGTGTGTGTGTGTGTCATGTGTGTGTGTGTGTGTGTGTGTGTGTGTGTATTGTATGATATCCCAGAGACATTTACTACATGTTATTGCTCAATAACCCCCCCCCCCCCATCTCTGTCTGTATGTGACCAGGCAGTCATGTCACCCGTGATACAAGTCAGCATTCGACGTCAGGTGATGATGTGGAAACTGTCCACTAGGGGCAAAAGTGAGAGCTGTAATCTTCAAGTAGGTTTCAGTTTTGCTAGCGTGTCGTGGACGGGGATGGCGGATGTGCGTAAACAAGTTCAAAATCCAAAATGACATTTTAGCTTTAAGACTATTCCAAACCTTAACCCTTACCTTAACCATTCAGAGATAATGCCTAACCTTAAGATTACTGAGCTAATGCCTAAATGTAACCCTAACCCTAAAAGTCAAAGTTAATGCCTAAACTCAACCTTAAACACTTCAGAATTTGACGTTTGCAACAACTTCAGAATTTGATGTTTGAGGAACATGGATGAACGTCTAATTCTGACGTGAGACTAGTTGGTACAGGAGCATTTTATTACATTACCTTTACTGCTGGCCAGATGCTTCCATTCAGGCTAAATGGCAGGCTTTCATATGATGTAGTCAGGTTATGGAAGTAATAAGATAGTCACTTCTCCCATAGAGACACCCCTGACCTCCAGACCATAAAACACACACAGCTGAGGCTGGCTGGGATAGAGCAAGCAGGCTGGCAGGGATAGAGCAAGCAGGCTGGCAGGGAAAGAGCAAGCAGGCAGGCTGGGATAGAGCAAGCAGGCTGGCAGGGATAGAGCAAGCAGGCTGGCAGGGATAGAGTAAGCCGGCAGGGATAGAGCAAGCAGGCTGGCAGGGATAGAGGAAGCAGGCAGGCTGGGATAGAGCAAGCAGGCTGGCAGGGATAGAGCAAGCCGGCAGGGATAGAGCAAGCAGGCTGGCAGGGAAAGAGCAAGCAGACAGGCTGGGATAGAGCAAGCAGGCTGGCAGGGATAGAGCAAGCAGGCTGGCAGGGATAGAGCAAGCCGGCAGGGATAGAGCAAGCAAGCCGGCAGGGATAGAGCAAGCAGGCTGGCAGGGATAGAGCAAGCAGGCCGGCAGGGATAGAGCAAGCAGGCCGGCAGGGATAGAGCAAGCAGGCAGGCTGGGATAGAGCAAGCAGGCAGGCTGGGATAGAGCAAGCAGGCAGGCTGGGATAGAGCAAGCAGGCAGGCTGGGATAGAGCAAGCAGGCAGGCTGGGATAGAGCAAGCAGGCAGGCTGGGATAGAGCAAGCAGGCTGGGATAGAGCAAGCAGGCTGGGATAGAGCTAACTGAGAATAAGGTAGCATTCGATTGGAAACTGTAAGCAGATGTTATATAACGCTATGATGTTGTTATTTTAAAATATATATATATTTTTTTACATTGCCTAAACACACACACGCACACACACACACACACACACACACACACACACACACACACACACACACACACACACACACACACACACACACACACACACACACACACACACACACACACACACACACACACACACACACACACACACACACACAGCCTGGGGGCCTCTGAGGTATAAATGTTGACATCAGGAAGGAGATTATCACTGAGGGAGAGACACCTGAGCCAATCAGGTTACTGGAGTCTAAGGGGAGGCAATGAGGGAGCTCTCTTTACCTGTTAAATATTCACGCTGGGGTTAGCACTGCGGGATTGTGGGAACGTGTCAGTGTGGTGTTTGATTGATGGACAGTCAGGAGGTCGACACTGTCTGTCAAAATGCTTTTTTTTTTACTTCAACACAGCTGGCATTAGACTCCCACTTGCGTCAGCTGCCATTCTCTGCACATTATATCCACCACGTACATACATTCTCAGAGTATTCATAGCAAGAAAACACAGGCAGAACACTGATAGACACAGGATCATTTGAGAGGTGGTGAATTCATTCAGTGGGAGACACATGCATGGACTACAGAGGTGGCGGGTGTGTTTAAAGGAGAGAAAACAATAGAGGTTAAAGCTCTCATTTACATATATATATATATAGCAAGAGAAAGTGAGCAAGAGAGAGAGAGAGAGCAAGAGAGAGCAAGAGAGAGAGAAAGATCTACAGTTGAAGTCGCAAGTTTACATATAGCTTAGCCAAATACATTTACACTCTATTAGAATTTGGTAGAATTGTTTAATTGTGTCAAACATTTCGGGTAGCTTTCCGCAAGCTTCCCACAATAAGTTGGGTGAAATTTGGCCCATTCCTCCTGACAGAGCTGGTGTAACTGAGTCGGGTTTGTATGCCTTCTTGCTCACACACACTTTTTCATTTCTGCCCACAAATTTTCTATAGGATTGAGGTCAGGGCTTTGTGATGGCCACTCCAATACCTTGACTTTGTTGTCCTTAAGCCATTTTACCACAACTTTGAAAGTATGTTTGGGGTCATTGTCCATTTGGAAGACTCATTTGCACCTAAGCTTTAACTTCCAGACTGATGTCTTGAGATGTTGCTTCAATATATCCATCTATTTTGTGAAGTGCACCAGACCCTCCTGCTGTAAAGCACCCCCACAACATGATGCTGCTACCCCAGTACTTCACGGTTGGGATGTTATTCTCTGGCTTGCAAGCCTCCCCCTTTTTCCTCCAAACATTCCTCCAAACAGTTCTATTTTTGTTTCAACAGACCAGAGGACATTTCTCCAAAAAGTATGATCTTTGTCCCCATGTGCAGATGCAAACCGTAGTCTGGCTTTTTATGGCGGTTTTGGAGCAGTTGCTTCTTCCTTGTGAAAATCAAAAGAAATCAGCCAAGACCTCAGAAAAGACCTCCACAAGTCTGGTTCATCATTGGGAGCAATTCCTAAACACCTGAAGGTACCACATTCATCTGTACAAACAATAGTACGCAAGTATAAACACCATGGGACCACGAAGTCGTCATACCGCTCAGGAAGGAGACGCCTTCTGTCTCCTTTGACATGAACGTACTTTGGTGCAAAAAGTGCAAATCAATCCCAGAACAACAGCAAAGGACCTTATGAAAATGCTGGAGGATACAGGTACAAAAGTATCTATATCCACAGTAAAACGAGTCCTATATCGACATAACCTGAAAGGCCTCTCAGCAAGGAAGAAGCCACTGTTCCAAAACCGCCATAAAAAAGCTACGGTTTACAACTGCACATGGGGACAAAGATCATACTTTTTGGAGAAATGACCTCTGGTCTGATGAAACAAAAATAGAACTGTTTAGCCATAATGACCATCATTATGTTTGGAGGAAAAAAGGGGGAAGCTTGCAAGCCGAAGAACACCATCCCAACCCGTGAAGCACTGTGGTAGCAGCATCATGTTGTGGGAGTGCTTTGCTGCAGGAGGGACTGGTGCACTTCACAAAAAAGATGGCATCATGAGGTAGGAAAATGATGTGGATATTTTAAAGCAACAGTCAGGAAGTTAAAGCTTGTTCGTAAATGGGTCTTCCAAATAGACAATGACCCCAATGTAAAGTGATGGAGAGAGGGGGGGGGAGATGGAGGGAGAGAGAGGAGAACATGAATGTTATGTAATCACCTTCACACACTGATAGGAAAAGTTAGGACAAAGGGGCTAACACAGAAACACACCCACGCACACATGCACACATACACACACACTAAACGCTTCAATTATCCTGTGCACATCCATATCTCCTTGCAGGGAATAACAGCTGGAAGGTTTTAATGCAAAGCTGTACTTTCTCCACTGAAGGATTGATCTATGTTTAGATATAGCCAACTCAATATAGCAGCATAACTCCAATGCAAAATAATATAGTAGGACTATATACGCTGCAGATAGACGATTCTATCATTATAATCTTCTACGCTAACAGTCAAACTTTAAGTGATAATTGAAATTCTGAGCAGGCTTTTATACAATATTGTCACACCCTGATCTGTTTCACCTGTCCTTGTGATTGACTCCACCCCTCCAGGTGTTGCTTGTTTTCCCCAGTGTATTTATCCCTGTGTTTCCTGTCTCTCTGTGCCAGTTCGTCTTGTATGTCCAAGTCAATCAGCGTGTTTTTCCCGTGCTACTGCCTGTTCTATTCTTTTTTTTACCAAGTCCATCCGGTTTTGATCCTTGCCTGTTTCTGGACTCTGTACTCACCCGCCTGACCATTCTGCCTGCCTTGACCTCAAGCCTGCATGCCACTCTGTACCTCCTGGACTCTGAACTGGTTTTGACCTTTTGCCTGTCCTTGACCATTCTCTTGCCTACTCCTTTTTGGATCAATAAATATCTAAGTCACCAACCATCTGCCTCTTGTGTCTGTATCTGGGTCTCGTCTTGTAGCGTGATAAATATGATCGTCAATCATTGAGCAAAACCTGATGGTTGGAGCTTGACCAAGAACCTGAGAGCTCTAGAGTTCCTCTGTGGAGATTGGAGAACCTTCCAGAAGGACAACCATCTATGCAGCACTCCACCAATCAGGCCTTTGTGGTGGAGTGGCTAGGTGGAAGTCACTCCTCAGTAAAAGTCATGACAGCCCACATGGATTTTGTCGAAAGGCACCTAAAGTCTCAGACAATGAGAAACCAGATTCCCTGGTCTGATGAAACCAAGATTGAACTCTTTGGCCTGAATACTAAGTGTCACGTCTGGAGGAAACCTGGCACCATGGTTGTGGCAACATCATGATGTAGGGATGTTTTTCAGCAGCAGGGACTGGGAGACTAGTCAGGATCGGGGCAAAGATGAACAGAGCAAAGTACAGAGAGAACCTTGATAAAAACTTGCTCCAGAGCACTCAGGATCTTGCAAACGTTCACCTTCCAACAGGATAACGACCCTAAGCACACAGCCAAGACAACGTAGGAGTGGCTTCAAGACAAGTCTCTGAATCTCCTTGAGTGGCCCAGCCAGAGCCCGGACTTGAACCAGATCAAACATCTCGAGAGAGACCTGAAAATAGCTGTGCAGCGACCCTCCCCATCCAACCTGACAGAGCTTGAGAGCATCTGCATAGAAGAATGGGAGAAACTCACCAAATACAGGTGTGCCAAGTGTCACGGCTGTTGAAGGATTAGGACCAAGGTTGTGAGCTTACATTTTCCTTTTTATTTGATAAAAGACGCCGAACAAAACAATAATGTGACAGTACCCTCCCCCCCTCCCCCCCAAAGGGGCCCCGGATTGGGCACCCTCATTGCTGTGGGCCTTGGACTGGGCACCCTCATTGGGGGCTCTGGACTGGGGAGTGTTGCTGGGGGCTCTGGACTGTAGGCCGTCGCTGGAGGCCTCATGCCATGGATCATCACTGGAGGCTTCGTGCCATGGACCATCACTGGAGGCTTTGTGCCATGGACCATCACTGGAGGCTTTGTGCCATGGATCATCACTGGAGGCTTCGTGCCATGGATCATCACTGGAGGCTTTGTGCCATGGATCATAACTGGAGGCTTCGTGCCATGGATCATCACTGGAGGCTTTGTGCCATGGATCATCACTGGAGGCTTCGTGCCATGGATCATAACTGGAGGCTTCGTGCCATGGATCATCACTGGAGGCTTAGTTCTGGGTGCAGGCACAGGACTCAACAGGCTGGAGGGACATACAGGAGGCATTGGCCTTGGCCAAGGCACCGGATACACTGGGTCGTGGAGGCGCACTGGAGGTCTAAAGCTAAGTGCCTGCACAACCCGTCCTGGCTGGATGGTGGCTTAGGCCGAGCACGTGCGGGGCGCAGGACGCTCTGGGCTGTGCAGACGCACTAGAGACACCGTGCGCAGGGCCGGCGTAGGATATCCTGGGCCATAGAGAAGTACTGGAGGTCTGGAGAGCAAGGCTGGCACAGTCCGTCATGGCTGGATGCTCACCCTAGCCCTGCAGATGCGGGGTGCTAGGATGTAGGGCACCGAGCTAAGAACGTGTAATGGAGACACTGTGCACTCCACTGCATAACACAGTGCCTGACCAGTACGACGCCCGCCAAGGTAAGCACGGGGAGTTGGCTCAGGTCTCCAACCTGACTCTGCCACACTCCCCGTGGGGCTGCCTCTCAGTCTTCCTTGCCAGCCGTGTTCCCTCATAGCGTCGCCACTCAGCTTTAGCTGCTTCCAGTTCCTCCCGTGGATGGCAATACTCCCCAGCCTGCCTCCAGGGTCCTTTCCCATCCAGGATTTCCTCCCATGTCCAGGAGTCCATTACACGCTGCTCCTTCTTACCACGCTGCTTGGTCTGTTGGTGGTGGGAAGTTCTGTCACGGCTGTTGAAGGATTAGGGCCAAGGCACAGCGTGGTGAGAGTACATTTAACCTTTTTATTTGATAAAAGACGCCGAACAAAACAATACACACTACAAAACATACGGTGAAGCTAAAAGCTATGTGCCCTAAACAAAGACAACTTCCCACAAAGAAAGAAGGGAAAACGGGCTACCTAAGTAGGGTTCCCAATCAGAGACAACGATAGACAGCTGTCCCTGATTGAGAACCATACCTGGCCAAAACATAGAAATACAAAAATCATAGATTACAAAACATAGAATGCCCACCCCAAATCACACCCTGACCAAACCAAATAGAGACATAAAAAGGCTCTCTAAGGTCAGGGTGTGACACCAAGCTTGTAGCATCATAATCAAGAAGACTCCCTGCCAAAGGTGCTTCAACAACGTACTTGTCACACCCTGACCATAGTTTGCTTTGTATGTTTCTATGTAATAATAATAATAATAATAATAATAATATATGCCATTTAGCAGACGCTTTTATCCAAAGCGACTTACAGTCATGTGTGCATACATTCTACTTATGGGTGGTCCCGGGGATCGAACCCACTACCCTGGCGTTACAAGCGCCATGCTCTACCAACTGAGCTACAGAAGGACCACATGTTTTTTATGTTTTGGTTGGTCAGGGTGTGATCTGAGTGGGCATTCTATACTGGATGTCTTATTTGTCTATTTCTATGTCTGGCCTGATATGGTTCTCAATCAGAGGCAGGTGTTAGTCATTGTCTCTGATTGGGAACCATATTTAGGTAGCCTGGGTTTCACTGTGTGTTTGTGGGTGATTGTTCCTGTCTCTGTGTTTTGCACCAGATTGGGCTGTTTTTGGTTTTCCATGTTTATTGTTTTTGTTAGTTTATTCATGTCTAGTGTTTTTATTAAAGAACATGAATAACCACCACGCTGCGTTTTGTTCCGCCTCTACTTCACCAAAAGAAAACCGTTACAGAATCACCCACCACAACAGGACCAAGCAGCATGGTAACGGGCAACAGCAGGAGAGGCAGCAATGTCTGGACTATTCTACTTGGGAGGAAATAGACAGGTGGGCGGTCGACCCAAGAGGAGTGCCGGAGCCCGCCTGGGATTCGCTGGAGCAGTGTGAGGAGGGGTATATGCTGTGATGGCACACTGTGATATTTCAGCCAATAGATATGGGAGTTTATCAAAATTTGATATGTTTTAATTCTTTGTGCGTCTGTGTAATCTGAGGGAAATGTGTGTCTCTAATATGATCATACATTTGGCAGGCAAGGAAGTGCAGCTCCGTTTCCAGCTCATTTTGTGGGCAGTGTGCACATAGCTTGTCATCTCTTGAGAACTATCATGGCAATGCTCACTGAGTCTGTACAAAGTCAAAGCCTTCCTTAAGTTTGGATCAGTCACAGTGGTCAGGTATTCTGCCACTGTGTACTCTGTGGTTAGGGCCAAATGGCATTCTAGTTTGCTCAGTTTTTGTGTTAATTCTTTCCAATGTGTCAAGTAATTATCTCTTTGTTTTCTAATGATTTGGTTAGGTCTAATTGTGTTGCTGTCCTGGGGCTCTGTGGGGTCTGTTTGTGTTTGTGAACAGGTTCCAGGTTCATCTCTCTGTATGTAGGTGATGGTTTTGTTATGGAAAGTTTGGGAATCGCTTCCTTTTACGTGGTTGTAGAATTTAACGGCTCTTTTTTTGGATTGTGATAATCAGTGGGTATCGGCCTAATTCGGCTCTGCATGCATATTATTTGGTGTTTTACGTTGTACACAGAGCACTTTTGCAGAATTATGCATGCAGTCTCAGTTTGGTGTATTGAATTTTATGTTCATTTTGATGGTATAGAAGGCCCTTCTTGCCTTGTGTATCAGATTGTTTACAGCTTTGTGGAAGTTACCTGTGGCGCTGATGTTAAGACCGAGGTACGTATTGTCATATTCTCCACCCGGCACAGCCAGAGGACTGGCCACCCCTCATTGCCTGGTTCCTGTCTAGGTTTTTTCCTAGGTTCTGGCCTTTCTAGGAAGTTTTTCCTAGTCACCGTGCTTCTACACCTGCATTGCTTGCTGTTTGGGGTTTTAGGCTGGGTTTCTGTACAGCACTTTGTGACAGCTGATGTAAGAAGGGCATCATAAATACATTTGATTGATTGTTTTTCGTGTGCTCTAGGGCAATGGTATCTAGATGGAATTTGTATTTGTGGTCATAGCACCTGGACCTTTTTTGGAACACCATTATTTTTGTCATACTGAGATTTACTGTCCCAGGTCTGACAGAATATGTGCAGAAGATCTAGGTGCTGGTGTAGGCCCTCCTTGGTTGGGGACAGAAGCACAAGTGACATAAGGGATCATACATAGGCTTTCACCTGGATTCACCTGGTCAGTCAATGTCGTGGAAAGAGTAGCTGTTCCTAATGTTTTATACATGTCTCTCTCGCTCTCTCACTTTCCCTATTTTCTCACCCTCTTTCTCTCTCTCCCTCTCTCACTTTCCCTATTTTCTCACCCTCTTTCTCTCTCTCCCTCTCTCACTCTTTATCTTTTCCTAGCACAGCTGTTTGGATGAAGTGTTTGGGTCATGTATGATAAAATTTGCGAAGCGTACCCTTGATTTGATTAGGGTACTGGATAACTCTTGAATCCTTCCATGCACGACATTTGAACACACCAAGCCTGAGGCTGTTTAACACTTTAAAACATTGGAGAACATGCTTTGAATGTCATAATGCAGGTTATCTGCTTGTCCAGCGTCATACACCTACACGTACAGTACTGTAGAGAACAGTGTACTATAGAGAACAGTGTTCTGTAGAGAACAGTGTTCTGTAGAGACCAGTGTTCTGTAGAGACCAGTGTTCTGTAGAGACCAGTGTACTGTAGAGACCAGTGTACTGTAGAGAACAGTGTACTGTAGAGAACAGTGTACTGTAGAGAACAGTGTACTGTAGAGAACAGTGTACTGTAGAGAACAGTGTACTGTAGAGAACAGTGTACTATAGAGAACAGTGTACTGTAGAGAACAGTGTACTGTAGAGAACAGTGTTCTGTAGAGAACAGTGTACTATAGAGAACAGTGTACTGTAGAGAACAGTGTACTGTAGAGAACAGTGTTCTGTAGAGAACAGTGTACTGTGCAGAACAGTGTTCTGTAGAGAGCAGTGTCAGTGTTCTAGCCTTAGAAATTATGTTTTTAGTCTAAGAGAGGGAAAGAGTGAAGGAGAGAGGAGTAAATGAGAGCAGAGTGATGGAGAGATGCAGGGAGAGAGGAGTAAATGAGAGCAGAGTGACTGAGAGAGGGAGGGAGAGAGGAGTAAATGAGAGCAGAGTGACGGAGAGAGGGAGGGAGAGAGGAGTAAATGAGAGCAGAGTGATGGAGAGAGGGAGGGAGAGAGGAGTAAATGAGAGCAGAGTGACAGAGAGGAGTAAATGAGAGTATGAGTGAAGGAGAGAGGAATAAATGAGAGCAGAGTGACAGAGAGAGGAGTAAATGAGAGCAGAGTGACAGAGAGAGGAGTAAATGAGAGCAGAGTGACAGAGAGAGGAGTAAATGAGAGCAGAGTGACAGAGAGAGGAGTAAATGAGAGCAGAGTGACGGAGAGAGGGAGGGAGAGAGAAGTAAATGAGAGCAGAGTGACGGAGAGAGGAGTAAATGAGAGCAGAGTGACAGAGAGAGGAGTAAATGAGAGCAGAGTGATGGAGAGAGGGAGGGAGAGAGAAGTAAATGAGAGCAGAGTGACGGAGAGAGGAGTAAATGAGAGCCGAGTGACGGAGAAAGGGAGGGAGAGAGTACTATGATGCCTACAGGCATATGAGAAACATCCACTTCAGACGCTCAGACAGAACGACAAAAACACAACCATTAAGATTCTGACTCTACCAGAGAATGGAGGGGGGGAGAGATAGTGAGAGAGAGGGAGTGAGGGAGTGCAAGTGAGAAAGTGTGAAAAAGAGACTCAGCCATCAATATCACATATCTTAAATTGAATGTAGTGATTGTAAGGGAGCATGTTGCATGCAAGAGTACATCATTATTCATTTCCTCTCTTACCCTACCCAGTGTTTCTAATATCTCCTGCCTTACTGTATCAATAGTATCACTACTGTATCTATAGTATCACTACTGTCACTAAAGTCTTACTGTATCTATAGTATCACTACTGTCTCTAATGTCTTACTGTATCTATAGTATCACTACTGTCTCTAATGAATTACTGTATCTATAGTATCACTAGTGTCTCTAATGAATTACTGTATCTATAGTATCACTACCATCTCTAATGAATTACTGTATCTATAGTATCACTACCGTCTCTAATGAATTACTGTATCTATAGTATCACTACCGTCTCTAATGAATTACTGTATCTATAGTATCACTACTGTATCTATAGTATCACTACTGTATCTAATGAATTACTGTATCTATAGTATCACTACTGTATCTATAGTATCACTAGTGTCTCTAATGAATTACTGTATCTATAGTATCACTACTGTATCTAATGAATTACTGTATCTATAGTATCACTAGTGTCTCTAATGAATTACTGTATCTATAGTATCACTACTGTATCTAATGAATTACTGTATCTATAGTATCACTACTGTATCTATAGTATCACTAGTGTCTCTAATGAATTACTGTATCTATAGTATCACTACCATCTCTAATGAATTACTGTATCTATAGTATCACTACCGTCTCTAATGAATTACTGTATCACTAGTGTCTCTAATGAATTACTGTATCTATAGTATCACTACCATCTCTAATGAATTACTGTATCTATAGTATCACTACCGTCTCTAATGAATTACTGTATCACTAGTGTCTCTAATGAATTACTGTATCTATAGTATCACTACTGTCTCTAATGTCTTACTGTATCTATAGTATCACTACCGTCTCTAATGAATTACTGTATCTATAGTATCACTACTGTCTAATGAATTACTGTATCTATAGTATCACTAGTGTCTCTAATGTCTTACTGTATCTATAGTATCACTAGTGTCTCTAATGAATTACTGTATCTATAGTATCACTACTGTATCTATAGTATCACTACTGTCTAATGAATTACTGTATCTATAGTATCACTAGTGTCTCTAATGTCTTACTGTATCTATAGTATCACTACTGTATCTATAGTATCACTAGTGTCTCTAATGTCTTACTCTATCTATAGTATCACTACTGTATCTATAGTATCACTCGTGTCTCTAATGTCTTACTGTATCTATAGTATCACTACTGTATCTAATGTCTTACTGTATCAATAGTATCACTACTGTATCTATAGTATCACTACCGTCTCTAATGTCTTACTGTATCTATAGTATCACTACTGTCTCTAATGTCTTACTGTATCTATAGTATCACTACTGTATCTATAGTATCACTAGTGTATCTAATGTCTTACTGTATCTATAGTATCACTACAGTATCTATAGTATCACTAGTGTCTCTAATGTCTTACTGTATATCTAGTAACACTGCTGTCTCTTACTGTATATCTAGTAACACTGCTGTCTCTAATGTCTTACTGTATATCTAGTAACACTGCTGTCTCTAATGTCTTACTGTATATCTAGTAACACTGCTGTCTCTAATGTCTTACTGTATATCTAGTATCACTGCTGTCTCTAATGTCTTACTGTATCTATAGTATCACTACTGTATCTAATGTCTTACTGTATATCTAGTATCACTACTGTCTCTAATGTCTTACTGTATCTATAGTATCACTACTGTCTCTAATGTCTTACTGTATCTATAGTATCACTACTGTCTCTAATGTCTTACTGTATCTATAGTATCACTGCTGTCTCTAATGTCTTACTGTATCTATAGTATCACTACTGTATCTAATGTCTTACTGTATCTATAGTATCACTACTGTCTCTAATGTCTTACTGTATATCTAGTATTACTACTGTCTCAATTGTTTTACTTTATTTCTAATATCCCTACTGTCTCTTAGGTCTTATGGTAGCACACAGGAGTAGACTAGAGTAGACTATGTCCCTCCTGTCTTACCGTAGCACACAGGAGTAGAGGCCCACGTCCTGCAGGTCGGCCGGTCTGAACCAGATGGCGTCCTCCTCCTTGCTCATGCGCACACCGTTGAAGGAGATGGGCTCCTCAAAGTCTCCGTGGCCCAGGCCAGAGCTGCGGTACCACATGAGGCTGAGGCCGACGCTCTGAGCCTGGCTGTAGTTGGCCCTGATGTAGCCGTAGAACAGGGCACACTTCAGCCTCACCGGCTCCCCCTTCAACACACGGTACTTCAGGTAGTCCACCGACCAGTCCGTACAGCCGGCAACTATGGAAGGAAAGAGAGAGACAATTAGGATGTGATTATATTCTATTGAGCAGTCCGTACAACCATCAACTATTGAGGGGGGGGGTTGTATGGTGAATCAACAGAGTTAAACATGTTTCTTATACCCTGCCATCATTAGTCCCCTCCTCCTTACTCAGTAACCATGGAAACAAAACATCGGAAACACACTACCCATATTTTGCACTGAGCAAGAGAATTCTACATCTGGGTACACATTTCAGCAATGTGACCTCTGTAGATGCTAAATCGTTGTGTGTTAAATGACTTAAATGTAATGTAATGTAGGTTTGTGTGTGTGTGCTGTCATACACTCAGTAACTCAGTCAGAGAGGAAAACAGTTATGCACAGTGACTCAGCCAGAGAGGAAAACAGTTATGCACAGTGACTCAGCCAGAGAGGAAAACAGTTATACACAGTGACTCAGCCAGAGAGGAAAACAGTTATACACAGTGACTCAGCCAGAGAGGAAAACAGTTATGCACAGTGACTCAGCCAGAGAGGAAAACAGTTATGCACAGTGACTCAGCCAGAGAGGAAAACAGTTATGCACAGTGACTCAGCCAGAGAGGAAAACAGTTATACACAGTGACTCAGCCAGAGAGGAAAACAGTTATGCACAGTGACTCAGCCAGAGAGGAAAACAGTTATACACAGTGACTCAGCCAGAGGGGAAAACAGTCATACACAGTGACTCAGCCAGAGAGGAAAATAGTTATGCACAGTGACTCAGCCAGAGAGGAAAACAGTTATACACAGTGATTCAGCCAGAGAGGAAAACAGTTATGCACAGTGACTCAGCCAGAGAGGAAAACAGTTATGCACAGTGACTCAGCCAGAGAGGAAAACAGTTATACACAGTGACTCAGCCAGAGAGGAAAACAGTTATGCACAGTGACTCAGCCAGAGAGGAAAACAGTTATGCACAGTGACTCAGCCAGAGAGGAAAACAGTTATACACAGTGACTCAGCCAGAGGGAAAAACAGTCATACGCTCAGTGAGTCAGTAAGAGGGAAAAACAGTCATACACTCAGTGACTCCTTCAGAGAGGAAAACAGTCATACACTCAGTGACTCCTTCAGAGGGAAAAACAGTCATGCACTCAGTGACTCAGTAAGAAGGAAAAACAGTCATACACTCAGTGACTCCATCAGAGAGGAAAACATTCATACACTCAGTGACTCCTTCAGAGAGGAAAACAGTCATACCCACAGTGACTCCTTCAGAGAGGAAAACAGTCATACACTCAGTGACTCCTTCAGAGAGGAAAACAGTCATACCCACAGTGACTCCTTCAGAGAGGAAAACAGTCATTCACTCAGTGACTCCTTCAGAGAGGAAAACAGTCATACACTCAGTGACTCCTTCAGAGAGGAAAACAGTCATACACTCAGTGACTCCTTCAGAGAGGAAAACAGTCATACACTCAGTGACTTGTTGACTCATCCAGAGGGGAAGAAAGTTACATCTCTATCCCCTATGTGGATCCCCATTAGCTCAATGTCATCTCTCTGGGCATGTGGGATGTTAAGTCATCACTTTTTCATTTGTAAGAAGTTGCTACGATGGTGTCAACGGTGGTTACTAAGGCTAGCGTCATAACACTATGCTAGCAGGTTATGAGGCTTATGGTGTTAGCATCTTGGCAGGGTAGATATCATGTTGAATGTTAACTCTAGCTAGCTATTTAGCTGGAGATATTTAGTGCAGTTGGAGGCTAACATTGCTAGCATGGATGAACTCTATAAGAAAACGTTTTGATAAAATATTGAATATGACCTTTACTACTAAAGGCCATAGAAACTCATTGAATAGCACAGTGTTTGTTCAATTTCTAGGATATATAAGTAGCTCAGGAAATATTTGATTTAATACTGTATTTTTTACACTTATTTAACCACTTTTTGGGCAGGCACAAAACTACCTTCAAATGTGCATTCATTATTTGAAACATGTACTGGTTACCTTCAGATGAGTCCCAAGACACATGGGATTGTCAGGATGTCTCATGGTCTGACAAACACCTTCACTGCAGATGAGTCCCAAGACACATGGGATTGTCAGGATGTCTCATGGTCTGACAAACACCTTCACTGCAGATGAGTCCCAAGACACATGGGATTGTCAGGATGTCTCATGGTCTGACAAACACCTTCACTGCAGATGAGTCCCAAGACACATGGGATTGTCAGGATGTCTCATGGTCTGACAAACACCTTCACTGCAGATGAGGAGGTAGGCGGATAATTACAATTTTGCAGATTAACACTGGAGTGATAAATGATCAGATGGTCATGTACCGGTAGATATATTGGTGTGCAAAAGAGCAGAAAAGTAAATAAATATAAACAGTATGGGGATGAGGTAGGTAAAATTGGGTGGGCTATTTACCGATAGACTATGTACAGCTGCAGTGATCAGTTAGCTGCTCAGATAGCTGATGTTTGAAGTTGGTGAGGGAGATCCAATGAAAAAAAAAGATATCTCGAGTTTAAAATGACAGATTTTGATGGGGATTTTTAAAATTATGTTACTTAGGGGTTTTTAAAGGTGCTTAAGGCCCTTCAAGGTTAACTTTCAGTTTCATGTCTGGATAAAGGGTAGGGTATTGACCCAGCAGGAATGAGGGAGAGGATCTTTGTTGAGCTAAACATTTGGTGATTTCTTGTCTTCTGCTCCCATGGTGACAGACAGGTTAACCCATGGCCAGCAATAAGTCTAGGACTAATTAGGCATAACTTGTTTACAGTATTGTGCATTGTGTGTGTGTATGTGTGTGTGTGTGGTGGGGGTGTGTGTGTGTGTGTGTGTGTGTGGAAAGTGATAGAGCAAAGTACCCCTGATGTGTGCCTGTCTGAGTGACACAGAACACTCACAGGGACAACTACACTTGTAATTAATGCCCCTAATTACCAGAGCCGACGTTTGTATGTGTGTGTTACATGAGTGTGTGTGTGTGGGTGTCTGCCTAATTATTCCTCTTAATTAGCAGTAGGAGAGAGAGAGAGAGAGAGAGAGAGAGAGAGAGAGAGAGAGAGAGAGAGAGAGAGAGAGAGAGAGAGAGAGAGAGAGAGAGAGAGAGAGAGAGAGAGAGAGAGAGAGAGAGAGATAGAGAGAGAGAGAGAGAGAGAGAGAGAGAGAGAGAGAGAGAGAGAGAGAGAGAGAGAGAGAGAGAGAGAGAGAGAGAGAGAGAGAGAGAGAGAGAGAGAGAGAGAGAGAGAGAGAGAGAGAGAGAGAGAGAGAGAGAGAGAGAGAGAGAGAGAGAGAGAGAGAGAGAGAGAGAGAATATGAACTGTGGGATTCTGTCTAATTAGCACCCTTAATTATTAGAACAGGCTCCCTACTGTTGACATGTGTGTGATGTTGTGATGAGCACACAAACACACACACACACAGCTCTGCGGAATCGATCATATTATGCAACCACTGAGGACATTTCTGATACCTTGGAGATCAATGGGATTGCTTCAGAAACAGACAGATATCGTCAGTATCATTATTAAAATGTTGTTACATTCAGGGCATTGAATTGGCCTTTTGATAATCCAGTAGACTAGGGCAGTGGTTCCCAACCAGCCGGTACTAGGTTCCCTTAGGGTACTGGGCCTATCCATAGGGGGTACTAGGACACCTGGGAGTACTGGGCCTATCCACAGGGGGTACTAGGACACCTGGGAGTACTGGGCCTATCCACAGGGGATACTAGGACACCTGGGGGTACTGGGCCTATCCACGGGGGATACTAGGACACCTGGGAGTACTGGGCCTATCCACAGGGGGTACTAGGACACCTGGGAGTACTGGGCCTATCCACAGGGTGTACTGGGCCTATCCACAGGGGGTACTAGGACACCTGGGGGCACTGGGCCTATCCACAGGGGGTACTAGGACACCTGAGGGCACTGGGCCTATCCACAGGGGGTATTAGGACACCTGAGGGCACTGGGCCTATCCACAGGGGGTACTAGGACACCTGGGGGTATTGGGCCTATCCACAGGGTGTACTGGCCTATCCACAAGGGGTACTAGAGAAGAATCATGAGACCAATGGCCTGCTGGTAAAATGCACATGAGGTGGTACTTCAGGGGTCCTCCGGGCAGAGCAACATTCAGTCGGTGACACAGAGCAACATTCAGTTGGTGGTACAGAGTAACATTCAGTTGGTGGTACAGAGTAACATTCAGTTGGTGGTACAGAGTAACATTCAGTTGGTGGTACAGAGTAACATTCAGTTGGTGGTACAGAGTAACATTCAGTTGGTGGTACAGAGTAACATTCAGTTGGTGGTACAGAGTAACATTCAGTTGGTGGTACAGAGTAACATTCAGTTGGTGGTACAGAGTAACATTCAGTTGGTGGTACAGAGTAACATTCAGTTGGTGGTATAGAGTAACATTCAGTTGGTGGTACAGAGTAACATTCAGTTGGTGGTACAGAGTAACATTCAGTTGGTGGTACAGAGTAACATTCAGTTGGTGGTACAGAGTAACATTCAGTTGGTGGTAC
>NC_060181.1:83568310-83593310 GCF_021184085.1 Oncorhynchus gorbuscha | reverse complement strand
CTCTCCCTCTCAATTTCTACTGCCACCCTTACCCCTCTCTCTCTCTCTCTCTCCCTTTCTACTGTAACCCTCCCCCTCCCTCTCTCTCTCTCTCCATCTCCTTTCTACTGCCACCCTCCACCTCTCTCTCTCTCTCCCTCTCAATTTCTACTGCCACCCCCCTCTCTCTCTCTCTCTCTCTCTCTCCTTTCTACTGCCACCCTCCCCTCACTCTCTCTCTGTCTCCTTTCTACTGCCACCCTTCCCCTCTCTCTCTCTCTCTCTCTCCCTCTCCTTTCTACTGCCACCCTCCACCTCTCTCTCTCTCTCTCCCTCTCTCTCCCTCTCAATTTCTACTGCCACCCTTACCCTCTCTCTCTCTCTCTCTCCCTCTCCCTTTCTACTGCAACCCTCCCCTCCCTCTCTCTCTCTCTCCCTCTCCCTTTCTACTGCCACCCTCCCTCTCTCTCCCTCTCTCACTCTCCATCTCCCTTTCTACTGCCACCCTCCCCCTCTCCCCTCTCTCTCTCTCTCTCTCTCCCTCTCCCTTTCTACTGCCACCCTCCCCCTCGCTCTCTCTCGCTCTCTCTCTCTCCCCCTCTCCCTTTCTACTGCCACCCTCCCCCTCTCTCTCCCTCTCCCTTTCTACAGCCACCCTTCCTCTCTCTCTCTCTCTCTCTCTCTCTCTCTCTCTCTCTCACCCTCTCTCTCTCTCTCTCTCTCTCTCTTTCTACTGCCACCCTCTCCACCTCTCTCTCTCTCTCTCTCTCTCTCTCTCTCTCTCTCTCTCTCCCTCCTTTCTACTGCCACCCTCCCCCCCTCTCTCTCTCTCTCTCTCTCTCCCTCTCCCTTTCTATTGCCACCCTCCACTCCTCTCTCTCTCTCCCTCTGCTACCCTCCCTCTCCCTTTCTACTGCCACCCTCTCTCTCTCTCTCTCTCTCTCTCTCTCTCTCTCTCTCTCTCCCTTTCTACTGCCACCCTCCTCTCCCCTTCTACTGCCACCCTCCCCCTCTCTCTCTCTCTCTCTCTCCCTTTCTACTGCCACCCTCCCCCTCTCTCTCTCTCTCTCTCTCTCTCCCTCTCCCTTTCTACTGACACCTTCCCTCTCTCTCTCTCTCTCTCTCTCTCTCTCTCTCCCCCTCTCCCCTTCTACTGCCACCCTCCCCCTCTCTCTCTCTCTCTCTCTCTCTCTCTCCCTCTCCCTTTCTACTGCCACCCTCCCTCTCTCTCCCTCTCGCTTTCTACTGCCACCCCCCTCTCTCTCTCTCTCTCCCTTTCTACAGTCACCCTCCCCCCTCTCACTCCCCCTCTCCCTTTCTACTGCCACTCTCCCCTCTCTCTCCCTTTCTACTGCCCCCTCCCCCTCTCTCATTCTCCCTCCCTCTCCCTTTCTACTGCCACCCTCCCCCTCTCTCTCTCTCACTCTCTCTCTGTCTCCCTTTCTACTGCCACCCTTCCCCTCTCTCTCTCTCTCTCTCTCCCTCTCCCTTTCTACTGCCACCCTCCACCTCTCTCTCTGTCTCTCCCTCTCTCTCCCTCTCAATTTCTACTGCCACCCTTACCCTCTCTCTCTCTCTCTCCCTCTCCCTTTCTACTGCAACCCTCCCCCTCCCTCTCTCTCTCTCTCCCTCTCCCTTTCTACTGCCACCCTCCCCCTCTCTCTCTCACTCTCTCTCCCTCTCCCTTTCTACTGCCACCCTTCTCTCTCTCTCTCTCTCTCTCTCTCTCTCTCTCTCCCTTTCTACTGCCACCCTCCCCTTCTCTCTACCCATCCTCTCTTTCTACATCCTTTAATTGTTAATATCTATACACAAGAGCCATAGAAAATAATGTGTAATTATTTCAACATTTAGAACATTTGTGGGCAGAACTGAAAAAGTGTGTGCGAGCAAGGAGGCCTACAAACCTCACTCAGTTACACCAGCTCTGTCAAGAGGAATTGGCCAAAATTCATCCAACTTATTCTGGGAAGCTTTTGGAAGATTAGCCAAAACATTTGACCCAAGTTAAACAATTTAAAAGCAATGCTACCAAATACTAATTGAGTGAATGTAAACTTCTGACACACTGGGAAGTGATGAAAGAAGTAAAAGCTCAAATAAATAATTATCTCTACTATTATTCTGACATTTTACATTCTTCAAATAAAGTGGTGATCCTAGCTGACCTAAGACAGGGATTTTTTTACTAGGATTAAATGTCAGGAATTGTGAAAAACTGAGTTTAAATGTGTTTGGCTAAGGCTAAACTTCCGACTTCAACTGTAAATATACACGTGCCCATGGGCCCACTGCCTCACGCTTATGTACAGACAACTACAGTATCATCTACCAGTTCACTGTAGTGTACACTTCAGAGTGCCCTAACACACCCAACTCAGATATAAGGGCACCAGGTGGTATTGGAGAGGTGCATATTTGTCTAGGTGTAGGAGTGTCAGTCCGTTTGTGTGTGTGTGGGTATGCATGTGTATGTGTATGCTTGTGGTTAGGGTGTGTGTGTTAATGTATAAATCAGATTAAATGTATTCTAGCTCAGGGGTCTGTATTTATTGCCTGACTGTGATGTCACACGAAGACAGACAGGACCCTGATCTGCCTGGGGACACATGGAGCAATACGGTCTCCCTGTGGGTGGGTGATATATATACACACACACACATGCACACACGACCACACACACACGCACACGCACACACGTTGAGCACGCAGCTATTCCCTCTCTTTCCATTTCTCACCTCCCTTTTCTCTACCTTCTCCTGTAATGGAGTGTAATTATCAGATGTTGGGTGGGCGGTATGATTCTACCAGGGCAGGAAGACAGTCAATGCAGCTCTCTCAATAAAAAAATAATCATTTTTAACTCTGTATTTCTTTCCCATTTACGTCAATCCTCGAAGTCTATTTCCACTCTTCTATTTTCTCCAAATGTATATGGAATGTCCTCTTTTCATCGGTTAAGTTGTTACTTTCCATCTCTCTCCAACTATCTGGATATCTAAATTAATATATTTTCTGTGTAGACTCAGATAACATTTATTTGTATTTTGTTGTTATGAAAAGAGGCTGTTACCGCATCCAATACATATGATTTCTTTTTCATAGTTACAACAAATGCACCCCACACATAAAATGTATTGAATACTTGAATTTGGGTCTTTTATATATATTTTTTATATATTTTTTCTACAAAGTAACTTAAAAAAAATGTTTTTGTGTTACTTGAAATGTATATATATTTTTCATATAGTGCATTGGGAAAATATTCAGACTCCTTGACTTTTCCAGATTTTGTTACGTTACAGACTTATTCTAAAATTCATGAAATACATAAAAATCCTCACCAATCTACACACAATACCCCATCGTGACAAAGTGAAAACAGGTTAAAAGATGGGAGAAATTTCCAGAAGGACAACAGTCTCAGCAGCACTCCACCAATCAGGCCTTTATGGTAGAGTGGCCAGACGGAAGCCACCCCATCAGTAAAAGGCACATGACAGCCTGCTTGGAGTTAGCTAGAGGACAAGATTCTCTGGTCTAAACCTGCTTTTGCTTTATTATTATGGGGTATTGTGTGTAAATTGACGAAGGAAAAATCCACTGTATTCTATTGTTACTTAAGACCTTCATAAACACAACAAAAGTATTATTTTTGCAATAGCATATGTGAAATCTATTAATTACACTGAAAACGTTGCAGTCAGCATGACTGATCATTAACTTGAAGCGCAGAGGTTCTAGTCTCATGAGTCTTAAGTGTTGCTCAGATGTTTCACCCTACGTGTTTACTATACCTTATCTTGTACCTTCTGTTATATACAGTCCCTCTGCTCTTAAAAAGCAGTTGATTACAAGGCTGTCAGGGTGGAATTACCCAGACACATGTATACTGTCTTTATACTGACCCCAGTACACTCTGCATGCTGCACAGTGACCCAGGGTAGTTAGAGGGTTGTAGATAGGGGTTGGGTTGTAGTGTGTTGATCAGGTAGAACCTATAATCTATGGTTCAGTGAGTTGGTACCCCTAAGGTGGAGATTAAAGTATACTAGTTTCATTTAAGGGCAAAAAAATGACAACTGTGCCATATAGATTGCAAAATAGTTGTGAATAGATTATTGATGTACTGATTCCATGGCACATGATTTATGAACTGATACACAAAACAGTGCCGGATTCAAAACTTTCAGGTTGTCAAGTGAAATTATTATACAAAATTCTGTTTATTTTCAGCAAACTTAACATGTGTAAATATTTGTATGAACAAGGTTCAATAACTGAGACATAAACTGAACAAGTTCCACAGACATGTGACTAACAGAAATGGAATAATGTGTACCTAAACAAAGGGGGGTCAAAAGTAACAGTCAGTATCTGGTGTGGCCACCAGCTGCATTAAGTACTGCAGTGCATCTCCTCCTCATGGACTGCACCAGATTTGCCAGTTCTTGCTGTGATGTTACTCAAATCAAATCAAATGTATTTATATAGCCCTTCATACATCAGCTGATTTCTCAAAGTGCTGTATAGAAACCCAGCCTCTTCCACCAAGGCACCTGCATGTTCCCGGATATTTATGCACGGAATACCCCTTGCCCTCACCCTCCGATCCAACAGGTCCCAGACATGCACAACGGGATTGAGATCCGGGTTCTTCGCTGGCCATGGCAGAACACTGACATTCCTTTCTTGCAGGAAATCACGAGCAGTATGTTTGGTGGCATTGTCATGCTGGAGGATCATGTCAGGATGATTCTGAAGGAAGGGTACCACATGAGGGAGGAGGATGTCTACCCTGTAACGTACAACTTCAAGATTGTCTGCAATGACAACAAGCTCAGTCCGATGATGCTGTGTCACAGCACCCCAGACCGTGATGGTCCCTCCACCTCCAAATCGATCACGCTCCAGAGTACAGGCCTCGGTGTAACGCTCATTCCTTCGACGATAAACACGAATCCGACCATCACCCCTGGTAAGACAAAACTGTGACTCGTCAGTGAAGAGCACTTTTTGCCAGTCTGGTCCAGCAACGGTGGGTTTGTGCCCATAGGCGACGTCGTTGCCGGTGATGTCTGATGAGGACCTGCCTTACAACAAGCCCACAAGCCCTCCGTCCAGCCTCTCTCAGCCTATTGAGGACAGTCTAAGCACTGATGGAGGGATTGTGTGTTCCTGGTGAAACTCAGGCAGTTGTTGTTGCCATTCTGTACCTGTACCGCAGGTGTGATGTTCGGAAGAACCGATTCTGTGCAGGTGTTGTTACACATGGTCTGCCAGCTGTTTGTCCTGTCTCCCTGAAGCGCTGTCTTAAACTTGTTTTTCAACCACTCCACAAATGTCTTGTTAACAAACTATAGCTTTGGCAAGTCGGTTAGGACATCTACTTTGTGCATGACAAGTTATATTTCCAACAATTGTTTACAGACAGCTTATTTCACTGAAATTCATTGTATCACAATTCCAGTGGGTCAGAAGTTTACATACACAAAGTTGACTGTGCCTTAAACAGCTTGAAAAATTCCAGATAATTATGTCATGGCTTTAGAAGCTTCTGATAGGCTAATTGACATCATCTGAGTCAATTGGAGGTGTACCTGTGGATGTATTTTGAGGCCTACCTTCACACTCAGTGCCTCTTTGCTTGACATCATGGGAACAAAGAAATCAGCCAAGACCTCAGAAACACATTTTAGACCTCCACAAGTCTGGTTCATCCTTGGGAGCAATTTACAAACGCCTGAAGGTACCATGTTCATCTGTACAAACAATAGTACACAAGTATAAACACCATGGGACCACGCAGTCGTCATACCGCTCAGGAAGGAGACACGTTCTGTCTCCTAGAGATGACTTTGGTGCGAATAGTGCAAATCATTCCCAGTACAACAGCAAAGGACCTTGTGAAAATGCTGGAGGAAACCGGTACAAAAGTATCTATATCCATAGTAAAACAAGTCCTATATTGACTTAACCTGAAAGGCTACTCAGCAATGAAGAAGCCACTGCTCCAAAACCGCCATAAAAAAGCCAGACTACGGTTTACAACTGCACATGGGGACAAAGATCATACTATTTGGAGAAATGACCTCTGGTCTGATGAAACAAAAATAGAACTGTTTGGCCATAACGACCATCGTTATGTTTGGAGGAAGAAGGGGGAGGCTTGCAAGTCGAAGAACACCATCCCAACCGTGAAGCACGGGGGTGGCAGCATCATGTTGTGGGGGTTCTTTGCTGCAAGTGGGACTGGTGCACTTCATAAAATAGATGGCATCATGAGGTAGGAAAATGATGTGGATATATTGAAGCAACATCTCAAGACATCAGTCAAGTTAAATCTTGGTCACAAATGGGTCTTCCAAATCGACAATGACACACGCATACTTACAACCTTGTGGCAAAATGGCTTAAGGACAACAAAGTCAAGGTATTGGAGTGGCCATTAACAAAGCCCTGACCTCAATCCCATAGAAAATGTGTGGGCAGAACTGAAAAAGTGTGTGCAAGTACTCAGTTACACCAGTTATGTCAGTAGGAATGGGCCGAAATTCACCCAACTTATTGTAGGAAGCTTGTGGAAGGCTACCCGAATCGTTTGACTCAAGTTACTCAAGATAAATAATTTAAAGGCAATGCTACCAAATAATAATTGAGTGTGTGTAAACTTCTGACCCACTGGGAATGTGACTAAAGAAATAAAAGCTCAAATAAATAATTCTCTCTACAATTATTCTGACATTTCACATTCTTGACCTAAAACAAAATTTTTACTAGGATTAAATGTCAGGAATTGTGAAAAACTGAGTTTAAATGTAGTTGGCTAAGGTGTATGTAAACTTCCAACTGTATCTCCTTATATGCTCAAGGTCCTAAACGACATCATAACCGCCATAAATAAGAGACATTACTGTGCAGCCGTATTCATCGACCTGGCCAAGGCTTTCGACCTTTGGCAGTCTCTATGGGGGTGCCACAGGGTTCAATTCTCGGGCCGAGTCTCTTCTCTGTATACATCAATGATGTTGCTCTTGCTGCTGGTGATTCTCTGATCCACCTCTATGTAGACGACACCATTCTGTATACTTCTGGCCCTTCTTTGGACACTGTGTTAACTAACCTCCAGACGAGCTTCAATGCCATACAACTCTCCTTCCGTGGCCTCCAACTGCTCTTAAATGCAAGTAAAACTAAATGCATGCTATTCAATCGATCACTGCCCGCACCTGCTCTCCCGTCCAGCTTCACTACTCTGGACGCTTCTGACCTAGAATATGTGGACAACTACAAATACCTAGGTGTCTGGTTAGACTGTAAACTCTCCTTCCAGACTCACATTAAACATCGCCAATCCATTATTAAATCTAGAATCGGCATCCTATTTCGCAACAAACCATCCTTCACTCATGCTGCCAAACATACCCTCGTAAAACTGACCATCCTACCGATCCTGGACTTTGGTGATGTCATCTATAAAATAGCCTCCAACACTCTACTCAACAAATTGGATGCAGTCTATCACAGTGCCATCCATTTTGTCACCAATGCCCAATACACTACCCATTATTGTGACCTGTACGCTCTCGTTGGTTGGCCCTCGCTTCATACTCGTTGCCAAACCCACTGGCTACAGGTTATCTACAAGTCTCTGCTAGGTAAAGCCCCGCCTTATCTCAGCTCACTGGTCACCATAGCAGCACCCACTCGTAGCACGTACTCCAGCAGGTATATCTCACTGGTCACCCCCAAAGCCAATTCCTCTTTGGTCCCCTCTACTTCTAGTTCTCTGCTGCCAATGACTGGAACGAATTGTAAAAATCTCTGAAGCTGGAGACTCATATCTCGCTCACTATCTTTAAGCACCAGCAGTCAGAGCAGCCCACAGATCACTGCACCTGTCTGTTTATAGCCCATCTGTAAACAGCCCATCTAACTACCTACCTCATCCCCATACTGTATTTATTTTTTATCTTGCTCCTTTGCACCCCAGTATCGCTACTTGCACATTCATCTTCTGCACATCTACCATTGCAGTGTTTAATTGCTATATTGTAATTACTTCGCCACCACAGCCTATTTATTTCCTTAACTCCCTTATCTTACCTCATTTGCACTCACTGTATATAGACTTTTTGTTTTCTTTTGTTCTACTGTATTATTGATTGTTATTTGTGTATTCCATGTGTAACTCTGTGTTGTATGTGTCGAATTGCTATGCTTTATCTTGGCCAGTTCGCAGTTGCAAATGAGAACCTTTTCTCAACTAGCCTACCTGGTTAAATAAAGGTTTAAAAAATACTGTATCTCTCAGTGAATGTATTTTCATAAATCTTTCTTGCTGCATTCTGTATATTCATCTTACTACATCTCTCTCTTTCTCCCTCTACTCTCAGTGCATATCAATTAAATTGAAGGGGCTTTATTGGCATGGGAACCATATGTTAACATTGCCAAAGCAAGTGAGGTAGATAATATATAAAGTGAAATAAACAATAAAAATTAACAGTAAACATTACACATACAGAAGTTTCAAAACAATAAAGACATTACAAATGTCATATTATATATACAGTGTTTTAACAACATTTACATTTACATTTAAGTCATTTAGCAGACGCTCTTATCCAGAGTGACTTACAAGTTGGTGCATTCACCTTATGACATCCAGTGGAACAGTCACTTTACAATAGTGCATCTAAATCTTAAAGGGGGGGGGGTGAGAGGGATTACTTATCCTATCCTAGGTATTCCTTAAGGACACAAGATAAAATAAAATAAATAAGCATAAATATGGGTTGTATTTACAATGGTGTGTGTTCTTCACTGGTTGCCCTTTTCTCGTGGCAACAGGTCACAAATCTTGCTGCTGTGATGGCACACTGGAATTTCACCCAGTAGATATGGGAGTTTTTCAAAATTGGATTTGTTTTCGAATTCTTTGTGGATCTGTGTAATCTGAGGGAAGTATGTTTCTCTAATATCGTCATACATTGGGCAGGAGGTTAGGAAGTGCAGCTCAGTTTCCACCTCATTTTGTGGGCAGTTTGCACATAGCCTGTCTTCTCTTGAGAGCCATGTCTGCCTACGGCGGCCTTTCTCAATAGCAAGGCTATGCTCACTGAGTCTGTACATAGTCAAAGCTTTCCTTAATTTTGGGTCAGTCACAGTGGTCAGGTATTCTGCCGCTGTGTACTCTCTGTGTAGGGCCAAATAGCATTCTAGTTTGCTCTGTTTTTTTGTTAATTCTTTCCAATGTGTCAAGTAATTATGTTTTTGTTTTCTCATGATTTGGCTGGGTCTAATTGTGCTGCTGTCCTGGGGCTCTGTAGGGTGTGTTTTTGTTTGTGAACAGAGCCCCAGGACCAGCTTGCTTAGGGGACTCTTCTCCAGGTTCATCTCTCTGTAGGTGATGGCTATGTTGTGGAAGGTTTGGGAATCGCTTCCTTTTAGGTGGTTATAGAATTTAACGTCTCTTTTCTGGATTTTGATAATTAGTGGGTATCGGCCTGATTCTGCTCTGCACGCATTATTTGGTGTTTTACGTTGTACACTGAGGATATTTTTGCAAAATTCTGCGTGCAGAGTCTCAATTTGGTGTTTGTCAAATTTTGTGAAGTCTTGGTTAGTGAGCGGACCCCAGGCCTCACAACCATAAAGGGCAATGGGCTCTATGACTGATTCAAGTATTTTTAGCCAAATCCTAATCGGTTTTTCGGATGACTGCCTTGCCTGGTTCACCAATTACTTTGCAGACAGAGTTCAGTGTGTCAAATCGGAGGGCATGTTGTCCGGTCCTCTGGCAGTCTCTATGGGGGTGCCACAGGGTTCAATTCTCGGGCCGACTCTTTTCTCTGTGTATATTAATGATGTTGCTCTTGCTGCGGGTGATTCCCTGATCTACCTCTACGCAGACGACACCATTCTGTACACTTTCGGCCCGTCATTGGACACTGTGCTATCTAACCTCCAATCGAGCTTCAATGCCATACAACACTCCTTCCGTGGCCTCCAACTGCTCTTAAACGCTAGTAAAACCAAATGCATGCTTTTCAACCGATCGCTGCCTGTACCCGCTTGCCCGACTAGCATCACCACACTGGATGGTTCCGACCTTGAATATGTGGACACCTATAAGTACCTAGGTGTCTGGCTAGACTGCAAACTCTCCTTCCAGACCCATATCAAACATCTCCAATTGAAAATCAAATCAAGAGTCGGCTTTCTATTCCGCAACAAAGCCTCCTTCACTCATGCTGCCAAGCTTACCCTAGTAAAACTGACTATCCTACCGATCCTCGACTTCGGCGATGTCATCTACAAAATTGCTTCCAACACTCTTCCCAGCAAACTGGATGCAGTTTATCACAGTGCCATCCGTTTTGTCACTAAAGCACCTTATATTACCCACCACTGCGACTTGTATGCTCTAGTCGGCTGGCTACATATTCGTCGCCAGACCCACTGGCTCCAGGTCATCTACAAGGCCATGCTAGGCAAAGCTCCGCCTTATCTCAGCTCACTGGTCACGATGGCAACACCCATCCGTAGCACGCGCTCCAGCAGGTGTATCTCATTGATCGTCCCTAAAGCCAACACCTCATTCGGCCGCCTTTCGTTCCAGTACTCTGCTGCCTGTGATTGGAACGAATTGCAAAAATCGCTGAAGTTGGAGACTTTTATCTCCCTCACCAACTTCAAACATCAGCTATCTGAGCAGCTAACTGATCGCTGCAGCTGTACATAATCTATTGGTAAATAGCCCACCCATTTTCACCTACCTCATCCCCACAGTTTTTATTTATTTACTTTTCTGCTCTTTTGCACACCAATATCTCTACCTGTACATGATCATCTGATCATTTATCACTCCAGTGTTAATCTGCAATATTGTAATTATTCGCCTACCTCCTCATGCCTTTTGCACACATTGTATATAGACTCCCCTTTTTTTCTCTACTGTGTTATTGACTTGTTAATTGTTTACTCCATGTGTAACTCTGTGTTGTCTGTTCACACTGCTATGCTTTATCTTGGCCAGGTCGCAGTTGCAAATGAGAACCTGTTCTCAACTAGCCTACCTGGTTAAATAAAGGTGAAATAAAAAAAATTATAAAAATGTTGAAATTTACGTTCCTTTTGAAGGCATAGAATGCCCTTCTTGCCTTGTCTCTCAGATCGTTCACAGCTTTGTGGAAGTTACCTGTGGCGCTGATGTTTAGGCCAATGTATGTATCGTTTTTTGTGTGCTCTAGGGCAACAGTGTCTAGATGTAATTTGTGTTTGTGGTCCTGGTGACTGGACCTTTTTTGGAACACCATTATTTTTTTCTTACTGAGATTTACTGTCAGGGCACAGGTCTGACAGAATCTGTGCATAAGATCTAGGTGCTGCTGTAGGCCCTCCTTGGTTGGTGACAGAAGCACCAGATCATCAGCAAACAGCAGACATTTGACTTCGGATTCTAGTAGGGTGAGGCCGGGTGCTGCAGACTTTTCTAGTGCCCACGCCAATTCGTTGATATATATGTTGAAGAGGGTGGGGCTTAAGCTGCATCCCTGTCTAACCCCACGACCCTGTGTGAAGAAATTTGTGTGTTTTTTGCCAATTTTAACCGCACACTTGTTGTTTGTGTACATGGATTTTATAATGTCGTAGGTTTTACCCCCAACAGCACTTTCCATCAGTTTGTATAGCAGACCCTCATGCCAAATTGAGTCGAAGGCTTTTTTGAAATCAACAAAGCATGAGAAGACTTTGCCTTTGTTTTGGTTTGTTTGGTTGTCAATTAGGGTGTGCAGGGTGAATACATGGTCTGTTGTACGGTAATTTGGTAAAAAGCCAATTTGACATTTTCTCAGGACATTGTTTTCATTGAGGAAATGTACGAGTCTGCTGTTAATGATAATGCAGAGGATTTTCCCAAGGTTACTGTTGACGCATATTCCACGGTAGTTATTGGGGTCAAATTTGTCTCCAGTTTTGTGGATTGGGGTGATCAGTCCTTGGTTCCAAATATTGGGGAGATGCCAGAGCAAAGGATGATGTTAAAGAGTTTTAGTATAGCCAATTGGAATTTGTTGTCTGTATATTTGATCATTTCATTGAGGATACCATCAACACCACAGGCCTTTTTGGGTTGGAGGGTTTTTTATTCTGTCCTGTAACTCATTCAATGTAATTGGAGAATCCAGTGGGTTGTTGGGTCCAGTTAATAGTTGATTCTACGATCTGTATTTGATCCTGTATATGTTTTTGCTCTTTATTCTTTGTTATAGAGCCAAAAAGATTGGAGAAGTGGTTTACCCATTGTTACGTTCCCCAGTTTATGTGTTGTAGTTTGTGTATTTGCATGTGTTTATTTCAGGAAAATGGCTTCCTGAAATCCCTCAAGCAGCTGAAGCAGCTGACCCCGCCCCCTCGTCAAGACAGCTGTCTCCAATTACCCATTCCATCTGAAGATATATAAATGCCAGTGTTCTGTTCAGGAGAGATCATTTTTGCTGGAAGTAGATTTGCTAGAGAGATTTTGCTGGAGGTAGATTTGCTAGAGAATTTTGTAGGAAAGAGATTTTGCTAGAGTTTTTGCTAGAGATTTTGCTGGGAGTTCATTGCTGAGAGTTGGTATGTTCTGTGAGTTTGTTGCTCAGAGCTTATTTGATGTCCTTTGTTTCTTAGTTTGTTTGTGAAACTTGTTTAATATTCTGTTTCATTTGTTCCCACGGGGGAAGGGGAAGGCACCTAGGGAGTGCTTAGGCAAGAGGCCCGCGGGCATACATATACCCGTAGCATATTCGCTGTCTAGGCACACTAGGTAAGACCTGGGCGGACCACCCCCTGTATTTTGTTTAGGGCACCAGGTGGTGCTAAATTAGGTAAGTAGTGGGTAGGCAGGCAAGATAGGAGAGGGGGGGCTTTGAGATTTACTTTCTTTGCTTTGGTTCCGTCCAGCCCCTTTTCCCCATATTACCGTGTGAAGGATTAAAGTCCTTGTAAACGGTACCACATTCTGTCTGTCATCCTTACTCGCACCTACAGTCCAGACCTTTTTCACTTCAAGGAGTGTTTAGTTGTAGCAGGGTGTCGCATTCCCTCTTCATAGAGGCGTGCGTAACACCCATACATCTCTATTTTGCATATCTCCCTCTTTCAATCTCTCTATCTCCCTGACAGCTCAACAGTCTTCATTTGTATGTAAATGCAGCGCAATCCTGGTCATTTTGCCCTGATGAGTGGAAGGAAGCCAGAGGAGCTTCCTGTCTGCGTCCTGTCTGCTTCCTGTCTGTCCCAAAACCACATTCAGACACTGTCTTCGAGTCACGACATTTCCCTCGAGCACACACGCACACACGCACACACACACACTTAAAACGGAACTATAGGTTACTCTTGCCTTCTACTCTTACTTCAGTCTTGTCTCTCAATGTGCAGTAATGAGGAGGTAATCACATAATCAAAGGTAGTGCAACCAACATAATGTCCCCCTGGACCCAGAGTCACTGGTTTCACATGGCACTTAAGTTCTCCCCAAAGAAGAAGAGCTTAGAATCAGAGTGAGATATGTTTGATTTCATTGTGAGAGAGAGTGAGAGAGAGACATAGAGCTGACAACCACAGAAGTGATGTGATCGGACGTGAAGGCTGCATATGCAGATAAACACACAGTATGTCAGGCAGGTCTACACTGTACTGTCATAGAGCATGGCTGACTACTGAAATGCACGCACACACGCAAGCACACACAAACACACATGTACGGATGCATACACTTACACACGCACGAATACACTCATGCACACATGCACACACACGGACACGCATGCACAGAACTTACTAACACTCAATGGCCTCCAACCAAACCAGCAGCCATGCAACATGAATACAGAGAAAGATGTTCATGTCTGTTGACTACTGTCTGTTTATAAAAGTAGTGTGTTGTCAAGGAGAATAAGAAAACAACTAAATGAATTCCAGTTGTAATTCCATATTACATGACAACTGGAGACTAGAAAGGATATTAATAGTAGACAGAAAATGAAAATCTCATTTTTGGCAGCACTTGGTACATTTGCATACATATTGCCATGGTAATTTCAAAGCCAACATGAATTTCTTAGTGAGCTTTACAAAACAATTCTTCATTTGGCACAGACCAACGTCATCTTCTAAAACTGTCTTTACACCTGAGTGCTCCAGGAACGTTTTTCGCAGAAGACTGTCTTTTACAAATATTGTGTCACAATTTGTTTTTTAAAGGTTATACATAATAATAATAATAATAAAAGTGGCCCCAGGATTCAGACCCACTGTACTGGCGTTGAAGGTCCCATGCTCTACCACCTGAGACACAGAGGATCAGCATACTATTATTCATTGAATTACAGTATGGTTCGCTACTACATTAGTTATTGATTCATCCTCTGGTAAAGCATGAGAATCCTCTGATCTAGAAGGTTATGTGAAGGAGGTTGTCATGTTGAGGATTCCACATATAGAAACCAGGGTGGCTTGTGTGTACTGCCCTTGACCAAGTTCATCCCTGCTCTACCACAATCTTATAATAACTCCTCCAATTGACCTCAAATTAACAAGGACCCCTTTATAGAACAGACTGTTCCCCTGTTGGGTGAGAAAGCGTGTCATTCACTCAGTCACGTTAGCTGTTGGACTCTTGGACTTCGCTCTCTCTCCCTTTATTTTTATATTATTGATGATAAATGCATTCAAATAGTAATACTGTGACTTCCTCCACTTCCAGCTGGAGGAAGTCATTTGAGGTCTAAATGGATGTTATTTGGTTTCAATAGTATCTCCGCAATAAAGGGCAGGAGACGTGGCTCCCCCTTGTAGATCTGTATGAAATCCATAGTTACATACAGTACCAGTCAAAAGTTTGGACACAGCTACTCATTCAAGGGTTTTTCTTGATTTTTCGACATTGTAGAATAATAATAGTGAAGACCTTGGTGTGCAAAGCTGTCATCAAGGCAAAGGTTACTATATGTCACGTTCTGACCTTTATTTCCTTTGTTTTGTCATTATTTAGTATGGTCAGGGCGTGAGTTGGGGTGGGCAGTATTTGTTTTTCTATGATTTGGGTATTTCTATGTTTCGGCCGAGTATGGTTCTCAATCAGAGGCAGGTGTCATTAGTTGTCTCTGATTGAGAATCATACTTAGGTAGCCTGGGTTTCACTGTGTGTTTGTGGGTGATTGTTCCTGTCTCTGTGTTTGCACCAGATAGGTCTGTTTTGGGTTTTCACGTTTCTTGTTCTTGTTAGTTTGTTCATGTGAAGTGATTTATTAAAACATGAATCAAAACAACCACGCTGCGCTTTGGTCCGCCTCTCCTTCAAGTCAAGAAAACCGTTACAATATGATTCCATGAGTTACTTCATAGTTTAGTTTTAATGTCTTTGCTATTCTACAATGTAAAAAAAGAAAGAAAAACCCTTGAATGAGTAACTTTTGACTGGTACTGTATTTACATATATTTTATTTTACCCGTATTTTACCAGGTAAGTTGACTGAGAACACATTGTCATGTACTGCAACAACCTGGGGAATAGTTACAGGGGAGAGGAGGGGGGGATGAATGAGACAATTGGATAAATCTACGGCTGTACTACATAGCAGAGCTAAAGAGGATTCCTAATTATGTCAAATGTTCCATATTACAGTGACTATTACTTATTCATTTTAAACACACAAATAAAAGAACACAGATTTAATCTACAGTAGGCTGAGGGAATGTTCTCTCTGTTTCTGTCAGCCCTCTACCTAACTTTCTAGGGGGAATTGATCTACCCGTCTGCTACAGAAGGCAAACCATCAGAGGGAGAGAGGGAAAGAGCTAATGAAAGAGAGACAGAGAGAGAGGGGGGTGAATGAATGAAAAAGGGAGAGAGAGACAGAGACAGAGAGGGAGAGAGAGAGGGCGAATTAATGAAAAAGGAGAGAGTGAGAGTACGGACCTTTTGAACTCTCTGGCAGGGATAAGTGAAACATGACTCTAACACAAAGTGACAGAGGAAGAGGTCTCAGCAGCAGAGAGAGAGAGAGAGAGAGAGAGAGAGAGAGAGAGAGAGAGAGAGAGAGAGAGAGAGAGAGAGAGAGAGAGAGAGAGAGAGAGAGAGAGAGAGAGAGAGAGAGAGAGAGAGAGAGAGAGAGAGAGAGAGAGAGAGAGAGAGAGAGAGAGAGAGAGAGAGAGAGAGAGAGAGAGAGAGAGAGAGAGAGAGAGAGAGAGAGAGAGAGAGAGAGAGAGAGAGAGAGAGAGAGAGAGAGAGAGAGAGAGAGAGAGAGAGAGAGAGAGAGAGAGAGAGAGAGAGAGAGAGAGAGAGACAGTGCAAGAGTCAGTGACCCATTCATCTAGCCAGTCACTACAAGGACAGCTCCAGTATTATCAGAGCCTGGGCTAACATACTGGAGTTAAGGACACCACTGCCAACAGCATGGAAGGATACTCACTGGATGGCTGCGCACACACACACACACACTGTATTGAATTGAAATGTACAGTGTTGTGTGGTGTAGTTTATCATAGTGTAGTTTAGTGTAATGTTGTTTAGTATTGTGTATTGTTGTTTAGTATAGTGTTGTGTAGTGTTGCATTGTGTATTTGAGTGTAGTGTTGTGTAGTGTAGTGTTGTGCATTTTAGTTTACTGCTGTGTAATGTTGCGTAGTGTTGTGTAGTTTAGTGTAGTGTATTGTTGTGTAGTTTATTGTTGTGTAGTGTACTTGGTGTTGTGTTGTGTAGTGTTGTCTAATGTTGTGTTAGTAAAGCTCAGTGAGTGTTAAGGAGTCAGAGGTCCATTGGGAGAGCCCCCTTATGTAACTCTATGTAACATTCACATGTCTGTAACACAGTACACAAACACACACACACACACACACACACACACAGAATCAGCACAACAAAAATGATAAGAGAATAAAAGAACAAACTGCAAACAAAGGAGAAAATATCACTGTGGTAACCATACTTCCTCACATACTCAGAAAGTGAAAGAGATAATGTGTGTGTGTGTGTGTGTGTGTGATGGGAGTCAGTGAGTGTGTGACAAAGATGAAAGAACATTTTCAATTAACATCTGTATAATGAATCTGGGCTGGTTAATAATGCAGTTAACATTACTCCCATTACCACAGCTACTGTAACACTAGAGCTGGGATGATGAACTGAAAATGATCAACACCGACCACACCGATCACTTATCACAGGCATTTTGTTGATATCATTCATTACAATAAGTAGTCTTTAATAGAGAAATGTGAAGCTTGAAACAAAATAAGTTTGCTAATATGGGTGAATGTTAATAGGACAATTGTTGGCTACAAAATGATAAAAGTGCACATGATTGTTTTAAACATATCGTTCTATTTATCATTACCGCATCAATTAAGGCAGTTTATCCAGATATGGATTTTTGTCCCAGCTCTAGCTAGCACTCCAGTTCAAAGTGTGTGTGTGTGTGTGTGTGTGTGTGTGTGTGTGTGTGTGTGTGTGTGTGTGTGTGTGTGTGTGTGTGTGTGTGTGTGTGTGTGTGTGTGTGTGTGTGTGTGTGTGTGTGTGTGTGTGTGTGTGTGTGTGTGTGTGTGTGTGTATTATAATCCAGCCAAAACGGAGTCTTCCTGCCCAATAGATTGTCTCTATTAGGGGTGAGGGGAGGTTATAGCTGTTCCCCGGTACCAACCCAAACAGCCTACAGTAATCCCTTTCATATTTATGCAGATGGAGATTCTCATCCTTGATTCTCAGTACAATTAAAGCCGTCTACAAAATGAATGTTTGTACACATAATTGCATACACAAACATACTACCATTTGATGTTAGGACTTATTGGTAAAATACTCCCAGACTGACCTGCGCGTGAGGAGTAACGGGAGAGATGTGTGTCAGAGAAGTGAAGTGATGGAGATGTAACCTAACGTGTTGTGTAACTGCTACTTGGAAGCATTAAATTACAGAAAATAACTTGATTGTAACCCGACTCTTTATCATGGAACCCACGGGCCCTTAGGAGGAGATACAGTAGATAATTAAGTCAAATAATTAGGGTTACACAGCCATTATGAATTACCCCCTCCATTTAATTCAGTAGCAAACTGGGCCGACTAACCTTCTAGCGAGGAATTAAAACAATCCCTTTTATCTCTGTGTTTACTCAATTATTGATATCTCCTCCGATAATCAGTAGCAACAGCAGCAGCATTATGGGTGTATGTCTGTCCACTAGAACACACCTGCCATTTTACACTACTCAAGGGGAGAATACACATAAATACACACGTACACATTACAAAGTACAAACACCTACTCAATGACACAAACACAGTAAAACTAGAGGACACTGGAGAGGAAATCCACAAATATAACACACAAGAGGTCAGAGGTGGATCAGTGAACTAAGCTGATAATGAGTAGCACTTTATGAGACTTTAGCTCAGTGGGCTAACAGTCAAGGCCTGAAGACTTTATCTCAGTGGACTAACAGTCAGGGCCTGAAGACTTTATCTCAGTGGGCTAACAGTCAGGGCCTGAAGACTTTATCTCAGTGGGCTAACAGTCAGGGCCTGAAGACTTTATCTCAGTGGGCTAACAGTCAGGGACTGAATAATTTATCTCAGTGGACTAACAGTCAGGGCCTGAAGACTATCTCAGTGGGCTAACATCAGGGCCTGAAGACTATCTCAGTGGGCTAACAGTCAGGGCCTGAAGACTATCTCAGTGGGCTAACAGTCAGGGCCTGAAGACTATCTCAGTGGGCTAACAGTCAGGGCCTGAAGACTATCTCAGTGGACTAACAGTCAGGGCCTGAAGACTATCTCAGTGGGCTAACAGTCAGGGCCTGAAGACTATCTCAGTGGACTAACAGTCAGGGCCTGAAGACTATCTCAGTGGACTAACAGTCAGGGCCCGAAGACTATCTCATCTCAGTGGGCTAACAGTCAGGGCCTGAAGAGTTTATCTCAGTGGGCTAACAGTCAGGGCCTGAAGACTATCTCAGTGGGCTAACAGTCAGGGTCTGACAGATATGCGCAGTCATTCTCTCTATCCTTCTCTCTAGAGAGAGAGGGCAGTGCCTCTGCAGCGGCAGTAGCAGCTTATAATATGAATTAGCAGCACACACACAAACATCACGTACAATTTTGTGCACACACAGACTGATGCACACACGTGTACACAGTTATTATTGACATGTACACACACACTGAAACATACACACACACACACAACTCGTAGCCAGCCAATGCTGGAGAAAGCTTCAATTTAAGTCCTTACCTTGGTCATGTTTAATCCACCAGACCTTTCACATTCCACTGGACCTCAGTAACCACATGCTACAACCATAAAGAACCTGCAGACTGTAACAGCTCCATTCTTTATGGTGTATCACTCAGTTTGGGCTAAAGAACCTGCAGACTGTAACAGCTCAATTGTGACCCGTTTCAGGAAACTAGGCATATGTTGCGCATCACTACTTTGCAGGAGAGCCATTTGAACATAAACAGTTTTTAAATCAAAATATTTTGGGGGCAGAAATTCCTTCTGGAAGATATAAACTTTCATGTGCCTTAATAACAAACTTGTATGTCGTCTGTAAATATGAATACAAGTGTTAAATTATGAGCCTAGTTGGTTTAGCCATAGAAAAAGACAGAAACCTTTCCGCTAGCCATGATTGGCTGAGATGATGGATGGGCAGGACATGACGAGAGATGAGTTCAGATTGGTCTGCCACGTAACACGCTTCTGTCAATAACATGAGCTGCTCAGTATGTGTATCTCTTCTAATACGGCTTTTTGAAAAATAAATCACGTAGCAGAACTGCAAAAGTGTTGCTCTCCACTTTCTAGAGGACCGAGTTTTGAAATCAGTGGAATTAGAGTATGATAGCTAAGGAGATGGAGACATTTCTGCTGTTTGATTGCAATAATGCAGAGGGAGTTGAAATGAGAACACACTGAAGGCTATTGTATAAAACACCTGTGTCTGGGTTACATCTTCAAATAAAGGCAACCATGGCATCATTGACAGAGGGAGAAGCGTCCATTCATGTAAGATAGTCTAGCTAGCTACATTTTCAGATATTACACATTTATAATTTTGTCAGAACGTTGTTTTCATTTCAAGTTAAAGCGTACTGTTAGCTAGCTAGGTCACGTTAGCTGGCTTTCTCTCTAGCTAACGTTATGTGTGTGATCTGTATAGTAATATTATTCGTAGCTCAGGGTCATTTGCATTGCAACTATTAGTTATAGAGTAATGTTAGCTACTGTTAGCTAGCTAACATTGAACCTGGTTGGTTAGCTGCCAGCAGATTCCTGCAGGGTAGTAACGTTATGAGTTGGGATTATGGTTCACTTAAATCAATTCAAAATCAAATTTTATTGGTCACATACACATGTTTAGCAGATGTTATTGAGAGTGTAGCGAAATGCTTGTAAGAATAGTTCAGCTAGCTACATGTCTAAACAAAAGACTCCTTTCAATAGAATGTTCATGATTTCATTGCAACAACTGTTGATAGACGTAGCGGGTAAAGTCGCTCTGGCTATCTACTCCGATTTTAGAGCACTCTCGTCCGAGTGTGCCAAAGCGCAGAATAACTGATGAATTTACGAAAGCTCTGAATTTATGAATGGACAATTTGATAATGCTCTGAGTTTACGAGCGCCCAGAGCACAATCTGAGAGCACTCTGACACTCCAGACTCAATTTATGACACACCCGTAGTATAAACCAGCCTTTAGTCTTGAAATCTTTGGTTGTTCAGTACATGGCCTCACATGTGAATCCTTAAACAGATGGGTGGGGCTAAGTCTTAAGAGGGTGTGAATGATGCTGAATGGGTGTAGACAAAGAAGAGTTGTCCAGTAGATTTACCAAAATATTCAAGGGCCATTTTCTCAAAAGTGTATAAACTTTCAAAGCAGAACTACTTTCCCGTTTATCTGTAGTGTATGATACACCATTTTCTCTACTTTTATCCAATGTAAAAAACACAATTTCACAATTTGCTACATAAAACCGAATCAAGCCAGTCGGTCACCATTCTTTATGGTGTATCACTCAGTTAGGGCTAAAGAACCAATTGAGCTTTTTAGGGCTGTAAGATTATTCCCAATGCCGTAAAATGGTTTATAAATCAGATGTTTTAAGATGAAATAAAATTATAGTATACTGTTCTCTAACACCTAGGCCAATATTCCTAAAGCGTCTAAGAGTAGGAGTGTTGATCTATGACAGGTCTTTTCATTCGAATCTGTCTATTCATTCTAATCTAAATGGGCAAGACAGACCCTACATCAGCACTCGTCACAGATACAGCCGATTAGTTACAGTGGAGAAAACAGACAATAAAACCAGAAGAGAATCATAATCAAAAACGTTGGTTTAGACCAGACCCGGCCTGAAGTAACCCCCTAAACACCCGTTGGTTCAGACCAGACCCGGCCTGAAGTAACCCCCTAAACACCCGTTGGTTCAGACCAGACCTGGCCTGAAGTAACCCCCTAAACACCCATTGGTTCAGACCAGACCCGGCCTGAAGTAACCCCCTAAACACCCGTTGGTTCAGACCAGACCCGGCCTGAAGTAACCCCCTAAACACCCGTTGGTTCAGACCAGACCTGGCCTGAAGTAACCCCCTAAACACCCGTTGGTTCAGACCAGACCTGGCCTGAAGTAACCCCTAAACACCCGTTGGTTCAGACCAGACCCGGCCTGAAGTAACCCCTAAACACCCGTTGGTTCAGACCAGACCCGGCCTGAAGTAACCCCCTAAACACCCGTTGGTTCAGACCAGACCCGGCCTGAAGTAACCCCCTAAACACCCGTTGGTTCAGACCAGACCCGGCCTAAAGTAATCCCTTAAACACCTGTTGGTTCAGACCAGACCCGGCCTGAAGTAATCCCCTAAGCACCCGTTGGTTCAGACCAGACCCGGCCTGAAGTAACCCCCTAAACACCCGTTGGTTCAGACCAGACCCGGCCTGACGTAACCCCCGTTTGTAGTGGGACGTGTCAAACACCTTTCAAATCACACACACATCTATCTACACTTTGCCACATTCATATTCTATAATACTGAAGAGATGCAGCTGGAGATGCACACACACATACACGCCACACACCAAGCCACGCATGTAAACACTCACACACTGACATAGACACTGACAAACAGAAAGACACCCAGACATAGATTGGCTCGGTGAGCTCACACAGATAAATTCTAGATCAGCTTTGTTAAGTATTTACTTTGTATACTATTTTCATTTGGAAGCGTATGGTGAATAGTCTTTCTTCTCTTGAGCACAGGAGATGCAGCTGAGAAAATAAATATTTGATAGCGGAGTATAATTGCATTGTGGTGCCCCGAGCGCCCCAATAGACATATGGCAATACCAGTCTAATGGCTGGACACTTCACTTGCTCTGGAGCACAAACCGTACACAGGAAGCATCTGGCATTGAACGCATTCACACACACGTAAGTGTATACACACATGCACAGGCAAACACACACGCAAACACAGACACAAACACACTTGAGCACACACTTTACTTTCTACAATATGGCATATGCCCTCAGTGTCTGTGAGGATGAAGCACAGCTGTGCACCAGCTCACCAGTAATACACCCTGGGTCAATGTGTGTGTGTGTTCACAGTATGTCAATATGAATATCTCAGGGAGTCTGACGTATACAATAGTAGCACCATCTAGCCTCTGCTTATCGACTGAACCCACCATGGGCTTGGACCACTAGTCCACATGTGACCCGAGTTAGGGAACTAAGGGGTTAAACCCCCCCGAACACAAACCCCCCCGACACCACCCCCAACCAGAAACCTAGTGCAACACAGGCAGACACAAACAGCAGTTCCAGCTGTGTCACGCCTTGGTCTTAGTATTTTGTGTTTTCTTTAATTATTTGTTCAGGCCAGGGTGTGACATGGGGTTATTGTATTGTTCGTATTGGGGTTTGTAGTATTTGGGATCGCGGCTGATTAGGGGTGTTGTATAGGCTTGGCTGCCTGAGGCGGTTCTCAATCAGAGTCAGGTGATTCTCGTTGTCTCTGATTGGGAACCATATTTAGGTAGCCTGGTTTCGCTTTGTATTTCGTGGGTGATTGTTCCTGTCTCTGTGTAGTTTCACCAGAAGGTTTCACAGATAGGTTTCACGTTCCGTTTGTTGTTTTGTATTTTGTATTAGTTATTTCATGTGTCACTTTTTCCAATAAAGTCATGAGTAACTACCACGCTGCATTTCGGTCCGACTCTCTTTTGACAAACGAAGAACGACGTTACAAGCTGTTATCATGTGTTAGCAGTTGATGTTATTCTTCAATAACACAGGCCCCAAATATATTTATTAAAAGAGAACAAATCATAGTTATTATACTGGAAAGTGGATGGTAGATATTAATTCTCCCTTATTCTCGTTGTTTTTCTCCACTTAACAAAGATACAAGATGTAGTTTATAACAAAACCTAGCTTGTGGTTAACCAATTTGTAAGGGTTGTCTTCGTCGTCTGACGACGAGTATGAAATATCGGACCAATGCACAGCGTGGTATGTGTTCATGATGTTTTATTACTGAACACTGGAATACAAAATAACAACGTGAAAAAAAACGAAACAGCTCTGTCAGGTGCAGAACACACTAAACAGCTCCGTCAGGTGCAGAACACACTAAACAGCTATGTCAGGTGCAGAACACACTAAACAGCTCCGTCAGGTGCAGAACACACTAAACAGCTCCGTCAGGTGCAGAACACACTAAACAGCTCTGTCAGGTGCAGAACACACTAAACAGCTCTGTCAGGTGCAGAACACACTAAACAGCTCCGTCAGGTGCAGAACACACTAAACAGCTCCGTCAGGTGCAGAACACACTAAACAGCTCCGTCAGGTGCAGAACACACTAAACAGCTCCGTCAGAACACACTAAACAGCTCCGTCAGGTGCAGAACACACTAAACAGCTCCGTCAGGTGCAGAACACACTAAACAGCTCCGTCAGGTGCAGAACACACTAAACAGCTCCGTCAGGTGCAGAACACACTAAACAGCTCCGTCAGGTGCAGAACACACTAAACAGCTCAGTCAGGTGCAGAACACACTAAACAGCTCCAGGTCACTAAAGGTGCAGAACACACTAAACAGCTCCGTCAGGTGCAGAACACACTAAACAGCTCTGTGCAGAACACACTAAACAGGTCACAGAACACACTAAACAGCTCCGTCAGGTACAGAACACACTAAACAGCTCCGTCAGGTGCAGAACACACTAAACAGCTCTGTCAGGTGCAGAACAGACTAAACAGCTCCGTCAGGTGCAGAACACACTAAACAGCTCTGTCAGGTGCAGAACAGACTAAACAGCTCCGTCAGGTGCAGAACACACTAAACAGCTCTGTCAGGTGCAGAACACACTAAACAGCTCTGTCAGGTGCAGAACACACTAAACAGCTCTGTCAGGTGCAGAACAGACTAAACAGCTCCGTCAGGTGCAGAACACACTAAACAGCTCTGTCAGGTGCAGAACAGACTAAACAGCTCTGTCAGGTGCAGAACACACTAAACAGCTCTGTCAGGTGCAGAACACACTAAACAGAAAATAATCACCCACAAAACACAGGTGGGAAAAGGCTACATAAGTATGATTCTCAATCAGAGACAACAAACACATAGAAAAAAGAACATAGACTACCCACCCCAACTCACGCCCTGACCAACCTAAAACAAAGACATAACAAAGGAACTAAGATCAGAACTCGCGGGACGTGGACCCCACTCCACCATAGTCTCAGGCCCACTTAAGTGGCGCCCATTAATCTTCAGTTACCCATTACAGAGAAATGACTAGTTCCATTGATCTCTAGTTCTCTGCGTTTATCTTGAAATATTCTTACACATTCTTACACATGTGAGACTGCACTACAGCCAATCAATATGTACTACCAGAGGACCCTGAGTACGTCTGTGCAATGTATGTTGTCTGTCTGTTACAT
>NC_060181.1:83543310-83563310 GCF_021184085.1 Oncorhynchus gorbuscha | reverse complement strand
CTCATTTTGTGTGCACATGGCCTGTCTCTCTTGAGAGTCAGGTCTGCCTATGGCGGCCTTTCTCAATAGCAAGGCTATGCTCACTCAGTCTGTACTTAGTCCTATCTCTACTCTCTCTCTTTCTCTCTCAAGCATCTGCGCTTCTCACTGTAGTTGTACACTTTAAGGTACATAATTGTACCTTTGCAGTTCGTCCTCTTTCACCTTAAAAGAGCCAATAGTGTACCTTAGAGGACAAGGTGGTACAGGTACAAAAGCAAACATTTGGAAAAGGTACAAATGTCTTTTTATAGGGTCTCCAATCAAAAATGCATCTTTTGTCCACTGGGTAAAATAATATGTTAACTGTGTAGATAATCTTTTACGAAAACCAATGGTCCAAACATGTCATGTCTATCATAATCTGTTTAAAAGTTATTGGAGTTTTTACCTTTGAAGGAGGGTTAGAATTAGGGGATCTAAATTAACGGAGGCCTGATAAGAAAAGTGGTCAAAATTTTTGAAAATTGCATCATTCCAGCTAGGCTGGATGCTGTGCAATAATTAATGGCTACCTGACAGGTTCACTTTCCCATTTAACTCGTCATCCTTCTTCTCAAATTCACAAGACATAAAACAATATATATATCAATTTTGAGACATGACATTAAGCTTTTCAAATTAATTCTAAATTCATTTTTTATCTCACTAAAACAAGCATATCTATGTAAAATGTCAACGGAGCACTGAACCTACACTGTACCAAGCATTTTATTTTCAAAACCTTCAATATTTAACTCAGCTCGTGTCATGCTATTTTTTATTTTTGTGACACGCGGAAACCACATTGAAGACAACAACCAGAACAAAATGTAAAATCCTCAAAAGTTGTTACGAGAAACCTGCACTGCTTTCAACGTAGATCGGTGCTTATTATTGGATGTATTAGGTTACGAAATCTAACTTTTTGGACATAATGTTAATGAAATGTTAGAGAAAGACCCCACTGAACGTTTCAGAATATTAATTATATTTGTCTTGGTAAAATATATCACATAAAATAAGGAAGTGAAATTTCATCACCAAAGCAGGTGGACTTTTTATGTTACCACCACAGTGAGTCATTTGTTCCTTTTAACCTCTCTTGGGTAGGGGGCAGTATTTTCACCTCCGGATGAAAAGCGTCCCCAATGTAAACTGCTTGTTACTCATGCCCAGAACCTAGGATATGCATATAATTGATAGATTTGGATAGAAAACACTCTACAGTTTCCATAACCGTTAAACTAACGTCTGTGACTATAACAGAACTGATATGGCAGGCAAAAACATGAGAAAAACCCATCCAGGAAGTATTTTCATATGGCTGTTTTTCAACTCAATGCCTATAGAGAATCCAATAGGTTAGGAATCAGATTACAGTTCCTATGGCTGCCACTAGATGTCAACAGTCTTTAGACATGGTTTCAGGCTTTTATTTTGATGTGTTCAGGCTTTTATAAACGATGTGTAAAAAGACATTTTGGTCAGAGGACAGAGGAAGTTTGCAGACCTGATTTGGGGTGGGTTTGTTATTTTTCCTTTCCATTGAAAACGGTATTGTCCGGTTGAAATTGTATTGATTATAAAGACAATAAACAACCTGAGGATTAATTATAAACATTGTTTGACATGTTTCTGCAACCTTTACCGGTACTATTAGTATGTATTCATCTGCCTGTTGTGACCGCCTTGAGGCCATTGGATTACTGAACAATACGCGCCAACAAAACAGAGTTTTTGGGACATAAAGAGGAACTTTATTGAACAAAACAACGATTTACTGTGTAACTGGGAGTCTTGTGAGTGTGACTATATGAAGATCATCAAGTGTAAGTGATTCATTTTATCGCTATTTCTCACTTTCGTGGCTCCTCTACTTGGCTGGTAAATGTTTGTATGATTTTTTACACGGGGCGTTGTCCTCAGATAATCGCATGGTATGCTTTCGCCCGTAAAGCCTTATTGAAATCTGATACAGCGGCTGGATTAACAAGAAGTTAAGTCAAATCAAACCAAATTGTATTTGTCACATACAGTACACATGGTTAGCAGATGTTAATGCGAGTGTATCAAAATGCTTGTGCTTCTAGTTCCGACAATGCCGTAATATCCAATGAGTAATCTAAATCTAATAATTTCAATATGAGATGAGTAATGTAGGGTATGTGAACATGTAAAAGTCGCATTGTTTAAAGTGGCTAGTGATACATTACATCAAGCTGGCAAGATGCAGTAGATGGTATAGAGTACAGTATATGTCATAAGGTGAATGCACCAATTTGTAAGTCGCTCTGGATAAGAGCGTCTGCTAAATGACTTAAATGTAATGTAAATGTAATGTATATACATATGAGATGAGTAATGTACATGGCTACGTGGCTAGTGATACATTTATTACATACATTTTTCCATCCATTTTTCCATTAATAAAGTGGCTGGAGTTGAGTCAGTATGTTGGCAGAACCCACTCAATGTTAGTGATGGCTGTTTAACAGTCTGATGGCCTTGAGACTGAAGCTGTTTTTTAGTCTCTCAGGCCCTGCTTTGATGCACCTGTACTGACATCGCCTTCTGGATGATAGCAGGGTGAACAGGCAGTGGCTCGGGTGGTTGTTGCCCTTGTTGATCTTTATGGCCTTCCTGTGACACCGGGTGGTGTAGGTGACCTGGAGGGCAGGCAGTTTGCCCCCGGTGATGCGTTGTGCAGACCTCACTACCCTCTGGAGAGCCTTACGGTTGTGGGCGGAGCAGTTGCCGTACCAGGTGGTGATACAGTCCGACAGGATGCTCTCAGATTGTGCATCTGTAAAAGTTTGTGAGTGCTTTTGGTGATAGGCCGCATTTCTTCAGCCTCCTGAGGTTGAAGAGGCGCTGCTTCGCCTTCTTCACCACGCTGTCTGTGTGGGTGGACCATTTCAGTTTGTCTGTGATGTGTACGCTGAGGAACTTAAAACTTACTACCCTCTCCACCACTGTCCCGTCGATGTGGATAGGGGGTGCTCCCTCTGCTGTTTCCTGATGTCTACGATCATCTCTTGTTTTGTTGACATGTGAGGTTATTTTGCTGACACCACACTCCGTGTGCCCTCATCTCCTCCCTGTAGGCCGTCTTGTCGTTGTTGGTAATCAAGCCTACCATTGTAGTGTCGTCTGCAAATTTGATGATTGAGTTGTGGGTGTGCATGGCCACGCAGTCATGGGTGAACAGGGAGTACAGGAGAGGGCTCAGAACGCACCCTTGTGGGGCCCCAGTGTTGAGGATCAGCTGGGTGGAGATGTTGTTACCTACACTCACCACCTGGGTGCGGCCCGTCAGGAAGTCCAGTACCCAGTTTCCCAGGGCGGGGTTCGAGACCCAGGGTCTCGAGCTTTATGATGAGTTTGGAGGGTACTATGGTGTTAAATGCTGAGCTGTAGTCGATGAACAGCATTCTCACATAGGTATTCCTCGTGTCCAGATGGGTTAGGGTAGTGTGCAGTGTGGTTGCGATTGCGTCGTCTGTGGACCGAATTGGGGCGGTAAGCAAATTGGAGTGGGTCTAGGGTGTCAGGTAGGGTGGAGGTGATATGGTCCTTGACTTGTCTCTCAAAGCACTTCATGATGATGGAAGTCAGTGCTACAGGACGGTAGTCGTTTAGCGTGGCCCTCTTGAAGCATGTGGGAACAGCAGACTAGGATAAGGATTGACTGAATATGTCCGTAAACACACCAGCCAGCTGGTCTGCACATGCTCTTAGGACGTGGCTGGGGATGCCGTCTGGGCCTGCAGCCTTGCGAGGGTTAACACGTTTAACCTGTTAAGCTTACCCCCTACTTTTTCGAACATTCTGTTAAAAATCTCTCAACATTTCAGCGCCCTGCTACTCATGCCAGGAATATAGTATATGCATATGATTAGTATGTGTGGATAGAAAACACTCAGACGTTTATAAAACTGGTTAAATCACGGCTGTGGCTTTAACATAACGTGCGTTTCATTGAAAAGTGCAGGAAAATCTGATCACTGAAAGTGGAAAAATATATCCATCCGCCGCTTCAACCCATTGTTATGGGCGAAAGACATTAAATATGGCTGAGGTTGCAGTACCTACAGCTTCCACACGATGTCAACAGTCTTGTCATTTGCCTAGGATTTGTTTCTTGGTCAAACGAACAAGAGACAGCCCATTTCTTCCGGTCTCCGACCGGATATTTTGGTTGAGAAATAGACGGACAGTAATTCAAGATGGATCCCTATAGAAAACACTTCGTCTCGTGATTAATTTGATCGCTTATTAACGTTTACTAATACCTAAAGTTGCATTACAAAAGTATTTCGAAGTGTTTTGTGAAAGTTTATCGTCAACTTTTTGAATTTAAAAAAATGACGTTACGTTATGAAACGCTATTTTTTTAAATTTATCACACAGTCTACATAAAACGATATCTAGGCTATATATGGACCGATTTAATCGGAAAAAAGACCCAATAGTGATTATGGGACATCTAGGAGTGCCAACAAAGAAGATGGTCAAAGGTAATGAATGTTTTATATTTTATTGTGCGGTTTGTGTAGCGCCGAATATGCTAATTATTTTGTTTACGTCCCCTGCGGGTCTTTTGTGGTGTTACATGCTATCAGATAATAGCTTCTCATGCTTTCGCCGAAAAGCATTTTAAAAATCTGACTTGTTGCCTGGATTCACAATGAGTGTAGCTTTAATTCAATACCCTGCATGTGTATTTTAATGAACGTTTGAGTTTTAACTAATACTATTAGCATTTAGCGTAGCGCATTTGCATTTCCAGAGCTCTAGATGGGACGCCTGCGTGCCAGGTAGAAGCAAGAGGTTAACAGGTTTTGGTAGCGGGCCGTGTCAGTGGCACTGTATTGTCCTCAAAGCGAGCAAAGAAGTTGTTTAGTCTGTCTGGGAGCAAGACATCCTGGTCCGCAATGGGGCTGGTTTTCTTTTTGTAATCCGTGATTGACTGTAGACCCTGCCACATACCTCTTGTGTCTGAGCCATTGAATTGCATTTACAACATTAAAAATGTCTACACTGTATTTCTGATCAATTTGATGTTATTTTAATGGACAAAAAAATAGCTTTTCTTTCAAAAACAAGAACATTTCTAAGTGACCCCAAACTTTTGAACGATTATGCTGGCTTGCAAAGTGAAATGCAAGTCCTATTGGAACCCAGACAGAGTTGGGATATACAATTTCTATTGTTGTCCAGACAGATTTAGGAAATACAATTAGTTTTACTTTTATTAATCGCCCTTAACCTGCATTTAAAATGACTGCCAATGATTTTTTATTTTGTTGAAATGAGACTACCTAAACCATCTAAACTGGAACAACTATCTCAGTAACAGGTGCATTAAGTCCACTAATAGATTGTATTAGTTTAGAATAATGTTATTTAGAGAGCCTTCAGAAAGTATTCACAGGATTGACTTTGTCCACATTCAGTTGTGTTACAGCCTGTATTTCACATTTATTAAACATAGATTTGTTTTGTCAGCGGCCTACACACAATACCCTATAATGTCAATGTGGAATCATGTTTTTTGACATTTTTACAAATGAATTACAATTCAAATCTGAAAAGTCTTCTATCAATAAGTATTCAAACCCCTTAGTTATGGCAAGCCTATATAAGTTCAGGAGTAAAAATGTGCTTAACAAGTCACATACTAGGTTGCATGGACTTTACATTGAACCTGGTTGGTTAGCTACCTACAGATTAATGCAGGGTAGTAACGTCATGTGTTGGGATTATGGTTCAGAGTTGAGCTAGCTAGCTACATGTCTTAGCCTTTTTGGGATAGGGGGCAGCATTTTCAATTTTGGATGAATAGCGTGCCCAGAGTGAACTGCCTCCTACTCTGTCCCAGATGCTAATAACAGCTAAAACTGTTTGAATTATGTCTGTGAGTATAACAGAACTCATTTAGCAGGCGAAAACCTGAGAAAATTCCAACCAGGAAGTGGGATATCTGAGGTTTGTAGTTTTTCAAAGCTTGGCCTACCGAATACACAGTGTCTATGGAGTCAAGTTGCACTTCCTATGTCTTCCACTAGATGTCACCCATCTTTAGAAACTGGCTTGAGGATTCTACTATAAAGGAGGGCCTCATGAGACCTGTTTGAGTCAGTGGTCTGGCAGAGTGTCTCAGGCTCGTGACGCGCGCTCCCGACAGAGTTAGCTCTCGTTCCAGTGCTTTTCTTCAGACATAGAAATTCTCCGGTTGGAACATTATTGATGTGTTATGTTAAAAACATCCTAAAGATTGATTCCATACATCATTTGACTTGTTTCTCTGACCTGTAACGGAACATTTAGTGTTTTTGTCATGACGAAGTGCTTGCGCCTCATGAAGATGGATTACTGGGCTGAACACGCTAACAACAAGTGGTTATTTGGACATAAATGATGGACTTTATGGAACTTTATGGAACAAATCAGTCATTTATTGTCGAACTGGGATTCCTGGGAGTGCCTTCTGATGAAGATCATCAAAGGTAAGTGAATATTTAGTGTTATTTCTAACTTCTGTTGACTCTGATATTTTTGATATTTGATATTTCTCTGGCTGGATTGGGCTCTGAGCGCCGTTCTCAGATTATGCTTTTCCTGAAAGTTTTTTTGAAATCTGACACAGCGGTTGCATTAAGGAGAAGTCAATATTTTATTCTGTTTATTATGAGTATTTCTGCAAAATTACCGGATGTTTTGGATATAAATATATGCATTATCGAACAAAACATGCATGTATTGTGTAATATGATGTCCTATGAGTGTCATCTGATGAAGATCATCAAAGGTTAGTGATTAATTTGATCTATATTTCTGCTTTTTGTGACTCCTATCTTTGGCTGGAAAAATGTCTGTGTGTTTTTTTGACTTGGCTATGACCTAACGTAATCATATGTTGTGCTTTTGCTGTAAAATATTTTTGAAAAATGGACATGATGGGTAAAAATGGACAAGATGTTTATCTTTCATTTGCTATATTGAACTTGTTAATGTGTGAAAGTTACATATTTCAAAAAATTATTTTGAATTTCACAGGCTGCCTTTTCAGCGGAATGTTGTTGAGTGGTTCTGCTAGTGGAACTATGCAAGTATCCATTTCAATAGGGTGAGTAAAATGGTCAGTGAGATGTTCTCTCATTTGTGTCTGGAAGTAGCTAGCAAGCTAGCCAACGTTAGCCAGTTAGCTTGGGTGCTTGACAGCTGTTGTTACTGTAGATCAGCTAGCTAACTTGGTCCCCCGAATGGCGCAGTGGTCTAATGCACTGCATCTCAGTGCTAGAGGTGTCACTGTCATGTTCTCTCATTTGTGTATGGAAGTAGCTAGCATGCTAGCCAATGTTAGCCAGTTAGCTTGGGTGTTGACTGCTGTTATTAGAATTATACGATCAATCCTTAAAGAGATGGGTGGGGCTAAAGCTTAAGAGGGTGTGAACGATGTTGAATGGGTATATGCAACAAAGGGTTCTCCAGTAGGTACCAAACATTCAAAGGCCATTTTCTCAAGTGAGGCTACAACTTCATCAACTTTCAAAGCAGCATTACTTTCCCGCTGTTCATCAACTGTAGTGTACGATATGCAATTTTCCAAGTTCTGAATCTGTATTTTCATCCAATGTAGAAAACACCATTTCAAATGTTGTTACTCAAGACCGAATTGAGCAGAACTGTCACATATGATAATGATGGGCACGGTTTTTGAGAGTGTGTGATGAGTGTACCTTTATATTCAAAATATTAGTTATAATATTTTCCATAATTCTAGATTATCTGCATGTGTATCCTACAGTGCCTTGCAAAAGTATTCATCCCCCTTGGCATTTTTCCTATTTTGTTGCATTACAACCTGTACTTTAAATAGGGGTGTGTGTATATGTATTCACCCCATTTGCTATGAAGCTCCTAAACAAGATCTGGTGCAAACAATTGCCTTCAGAAGTCACATAATTAGTTAAATAAAGTCCACCTGTGTGCAATCTAAGTGTCACATGATCTGTCACATGATCCCAGTATATATACACCTGTTCTGAAAGGCCCCAGAGTCTGCAACACCATTAAGCAAGAGGCACCACCAAGCAAGCGGCACCATGAAGACCAAGGGGCTCTCCAAACAGGTCAGGGGAAAAGTTCTGGAGATGTACAGATCAGGGTTGGGTTATAAAAAATATCAAAAACTTTGAACATCCCACGGAGCACCATTAAATCCATTATTAAGAAATGGAAAGAAAACAAACCTGCCAAGAGAGGGCTGCCCACCAAAACTCACAGACCAGGCAAGGAGGGCATTAATCAGAGAAGCTCCTCAGTGGAGATTGGGGTATCTATCCATAGGACCACTTTAAACTGTACACTCCACAGAGCTAGGCTTTACGGAAGAGTGGCCAGAAAAAAGCCATTGCTTAAAGAAAATAATAAGCTAAAAAACATTTGATGTTGACCAAAAGGCATGTGGGATACTCCCCAAACGTATGGAAGATGGTACTCTGATCAGATGAGACTAAAATTGAGCTTTTTCGCCACCAAGGAAAACACTATGTCTGGCGCAAACCCAACACCTCCCATCAGCCCGAGAACACCACCCGAGAACACAATGTCTCATCGGCAGGGACAGGGAAACTGGTCAGAATTGAAGGAATGATGGATGGCGCTATATACAGGGAAATTCTTGAGGGAAACCTGTTTCAGTCTTCCAGAGATTTGAGACTGGGACGGAGGTTCACCTTCCAGCAGGACAATGACCGTAAGCATCCTGCTAAAGCAACACTCGAGTGGTTTAAGGGGAAACGTTTAAATGTCTTGGAATGGCCGAGTCAAAGCCCAGACCTCAATCCACTTGAGAATCTGTGGTATGACTAAAAGATTGCAGTACACCAGCGGAACCCATCCAACTTGAAGGAGCTGGAGAAGTTTAGCCTTGAATATTGGGAAAACATCCCTGTGGCTAGATGTGCCAAGCTTATAGAGACATACCCCAAGATACTTGCAGCTGTAATTGCTTCAAAAGGTGGCTCTACAAAGTATTGACTTTGGGGGGGTGAATAGTTATGCACACTCAAGTTTTCTATTTTTTTGTCTTATTTCTTGTTTATTTCACAAATTTATTCTCCAAAGTGGTAGGCATGTTGTGTAAATGAAATGATACAAACCCTTAAAAAAATATATTTTAATCCCAGGTTGTAAGGCAACAAAATAGGAAAAATGCCAAGGGGGTGAATACTTTAGCAAGCCCTGTAAATTGTACTGAACAGTACCATGTGAGATTATACGTACCACTGAAGGTATATTATATGTATTTTGATATTTGTGTACCCCAGAGAACAATACTGTACCCTAAGCATACCCTTTTCTTGTGAGTGTACGTAGCTGTGCTGGATTTGGAATGGTTCTTATTTTATTATCTCTCCTTTGTGTCCTGTCTCTCTCTGAGCTGTGGCTCCCGTCCTCCCTCCTAGGGTGGTGTCTCTGGAAGAGCAAGGAGCAGAGGAAGAGTGCTGTGAAGGGTTTGGTCTTATCTGACACTACCCCGGGGAAGACTAGGAGAGCTGGCAGTAGGGCGGAGGGCTGGGATAGAAGAAAGGAAAACTAAGATGTCAATGCCACAGTAACACTCAGCTAACACAGCTGTGCTAGACACACTTTCCTACAACTGATGTTGGGCTGGTGTAGCAGACATGAGTTGGACTCGGTGTTCAGATCCCCCTGTGACACTAGAATAGAGCAGACATGAGTTGGACTCGGTGTTCAGATCCCCCCTGTGACACTGGGATAGAGCAGACATGAGTTGGACTCGGTGTTCAGATCCCCCCTGTGACACTGGGATAGAGCAGACATGAGTTTGACTCGGTGTTCAGATCCCCCCTGTGACACTGGGATAGAGCAGACATGAGTTGGACTCGGTGTTCAGATCCCCCCTGTGACACTGGGATAGAGCAGACATGAGTTGGACTTGGTGTTCAGATCCCCCTGTGACACTGGGATAGAGCAGACATGAGTTGGACTCTGTGTTCAGATCCCCCCCTGTGACACTGGGATAGAGCAGACATGTTCAGTGTGTGAACTCCTACTTACACACTGTTACACAGTGACACTATACCATCAACCTAAACAACGGAGAGCCTGAAGTCTAACTCACAGCCAGTCCGGCTGACAGGACAATTACTAACATTAAAAGTAACCCATGAGAACTGACTATAGGCTTCAGACAAGCATCTGTGCTCAGCACCATCCCCAATACTAGTATCAGTCTAGGGACCAGTGGTTGTGAAACACTGGATCATTTAATGTTTGCCAGGCAAGTGTTGAACCAGTTGACCTTCATCACCTCCTGATGACACCTCTATAAAGCTCTGAAACAACTCTCTCTCTCCCCCCTCTTTCTCTCCACCAGTCACTCCATCCCCAATCTATCATGAAGAGGGGGAATCGCACAATATAATTAGTGTGAAAGATAATGATGGTAAAATATGGTCATTCCTCTCCTGGGAGGTCTACACACACGTGGGCATGCACACAGACACACACAAAACACGTGAGTGGTTGGCATGGAAACCCAGGCGTACAGGTATGTCGACATGTACAGTGTGAAGGTGACTAATGAAATACCTTACAATTGCTGCTGCACTCTCTCTTTCTCTCTCTCTCTCAGTAACACTTTCTTTCTTTAACTTTTCCTCTCTTAACCCCCATCCGCACTTTCTCTCTCTTTCTGTAAGTGGGCTGTGATTATGTTTGACAGGAAGGTAGCCCTCTGGGATGAATCTACCACACTCCCTTCCTCCACTGCTTTCTACTTCCATTCATCCCTCTATCCATCCATGGAGTGATCCCTTCACACGAGGACCTCCACCCCCATTCCCACCATTGCCCTCCTTCATCCTTCTCTTCCTCTCCGTTCTCAGTGTGTGTGAAATCGTGACTGGCAGACCCTGAAGGACATGCCTGAAACACCCATACTGCACAGGGCTGACTGACTCACAGAAACATGAGACAGGCAAAAACACACATACACTTTCAAATGAGATTGAAAAGATGAGATTGAAAAAAAAATGTGTGATTAAATGACAATTGTTATTTGATTACTACCAAACCTACACTATCGGTCAAAAGTTTTAGAACACCTACTCATTCAAGGGTTTTTCTTTATATTTACTATTTTCTACTATGTAGAATAATAGTGAATACATCAAAACTATGAAATAACACAAGGAATCATGAACTAACACAAAAAAATTATATTTTATATTTGAGAATCTTCAAATTGCTACCATTTGCCTTGATGAAAGCTTTGCACACGCTTGGCATTCTCTCAACCAGCTTCACCTGGAATGCTTTTTCAACAGTCCACATATGCTCAGCACTTGATAGCTTATTTTCCTTCACTCTGCGGTCCGACTCATCCCAAACCATCTCAATTTGGTTGAGGTCGGGAGATTGTGGAGGCCAGGTCATCTGATGCAGCACTCCATCACTCTCCTTCTTGGTAAAATAGCCCTTACACCGCCTGGAGGTGTGTTGGGTCATTGTCCTGTTGAAAAACTAAGGATAGTCCCACTAAGCTCAAACCATATGGAATGGCGTATCGCTGCAGAATGCTGTGGTAGCCATGTTGATTAAGTGTGCCTTGAAATCGAAATGTCAGTGTCATCAGAAAAGCAGCCCCATAACACCTCCTCCTCCATGCTTTATGGTGGGAAATACACATGCAGAGATCATCTGTTCACCCACACCGCGTCTCACAAAGACACAGCGGTTGGAACCAAAAATCTCAAATTTGGACTCATCAGATGAAAGGACAGATTTTCACTGGTCTAATGTCCAATGCTTGTGTTTCTTGGCCCAAGCAAGTCTCTTCTTATTATTGGTGTCATTTAGAAGTGGTTTCTTTGCAGAAATTCAACCATGTAGGCCTGATTCACACTGTTTCCTCTGAATACTCTGTGAAGCATTCATTTGGGCTGCAATTTCTGAGGTTTGTACCTCTAATGAACTTATCCTCTGCAGCAGGGGTAACTCTGGGTCTTCCTTTCCTGTGGCGGTCCTCATGAGAGCCAGTTTCATCATAGTGCTTGACGGTTTTTGCAACTTCACTTGAAGAAACTTTAAAAGTTCTTGAGATTTTCCGTATTGACTGACCTTCATGTCTTAAAGTAATGATGGACTCTCGTTTCTCTTTGCTTATTTGAGCTCTTCTTGCCATAATATGGACTTGGTCTTTTACCAACTAGGGCTATCTTCTGTTGGCTCAAACGCAATAAGGAAAGAAATTCCACAAATTCAATTTTAAGAAGGCACACCTGTTAATTGAAATGCATTCCAGGTGACTACCTCATGAAGCTGGTTGAGAGAATGCCAGGAGCGTGCAAAGCTGTCATCAAGGCAAAGGGTGGCTATTTAAAGGGCTGCAGGGTAGCCTAGTGGTTAGAGCGTTGGGCTAATAACTGGAAGGTTGCAAGTTCAAACCCCCAAGCTGACAAGGTACCAATCTGCCGTTCTTCCCCTGAGCAGGCAGTTAACCCACTGTTCCTAGGCCGTCATTGAAAATAAGAATTTGTTCTTAACTGACTTGCCTAGTTAAATAAAGATATAATTTGAAGAATCTAAAATATATTTTTATTTGTTTAACACTTTTTTGGTTACTACATGATTCCATATGTGTTATTTCATAGTTTTGATGTATTTACTATTAGTCTACAATGTAGAAAATAGTTCAAATAAAGAGAAAACATTGAATGTTGGTGTTCTAAAACTTTTGACCGGTGGTGTATATTTCAACTTGCAACCTATTTCTTTCAACAGTCAACTTATTTTTCCTTTTCTAAACAGAAATCTTGACAGGCGCTATAGTGTCACATGCACTTACACAAGTATCATTGCAGATGCTGGCATGGCAGTGTTCAAGGTTGAGTTTGAATAACAAATACAATAGACCACATTATCTGGAATGACATTCCCTCTGACAGGTGGGCAAAAATAACATACTGAAAGACCCCATTATGCCTCTAACTCTGCTGATAGGCACTGCTACATTGACCCCACAGCTGTTCAAAGTGCATGTGCATGAGGTGTTGAAAGGAATTGAGCTTTTATTCAAATAAAAAAATCACATTGTTCAATTGAAATTTATGTGATTCCAGACAAATTGAATAGTTTGAATGAGCCAACGTGTAATTTTCAATCATTCCAATCTGTAAAAGCACTTCAGATGAAGAACCCCACTTTTAACAGTGTGTACATACTGTAAATACACACACACACACACACACACACACTGTGACTGGCATGTTCTCTGTCAATGTCTCAATACAGAGAGATTACACTCCTGACCATGACACTGTTACTGCCTGTACAGGGCGAAAAAGAGAGATAAAGATGAAGATAAGAAACAGAGAGATAAAGAGAGGGAAAGGAAGGGATGCTCTCTAATATCCCAAGACAATGAGAGATGTGACGTAGTTAGCTATGAGTGCATGCTCATTTAAAAAGAGGGTAGGGGAGAAAGGGATGAACGATGAAGTAAGAGAAAGGGGGATACTTTCTAGACTCCAAGGATCATAACAATAGCTGACACAAATATGAGTTGAGGAAGGATTCACAGAACACCAGTCCTCCTTGACTTCTCTCTATCTTAATCATCTCTCTCTCTCTCTCTCTCTCTCTCTCTCTCTCTCTCTCTCTCTCTCTCTCTCTCTCTCTCTCTCTCTCTCTCTCTCTCTCTCTCTCTCTCTCTTTGCCTCGCTCTCTGCCTCTCTCTCGCTGTCTCTCTCTCTCTCTGCCTGTCTCTCTCTCACTGTCTCTGTCTCTCTCTGTCAGTCTGTATCTCGCTCTCTGTCTCTCTCTCCGTCTCTATACCTCTCTCCCTGTCTCTCTCTCTCTCTCTCTCTCTCTCTCTCTCTCTCTCTCTCTCTCTCTCTCTCTCTCTCTCTCTCTCTCTTTCTGTCCCCCCTCTGTCTCTCTCTCTCTGTCCCCCCTCTGTCTCTCTCTCTCTCTCTCTCTCTGTGTCCCCCTCTGTCTCTCTCTCTCTGTCCCCCCCCTCTCTCTCTGTCTCTCTCTGTTCCCCCTCTGTCTCTCTCTCTCCCCTCTGTTGCTCCATCTAATCCTTTACTCTCTCTCTTATTGCACTTCCGGATTCTCTCTCTTCTCTCTTCCCTCACTCATATCAGCAATGCATTTCTCTCTTAATCCTCTCTTATTTTCTACCCCTTCCACCCGTCACTCTATTTCTATACTATTCACCCCTCTCTTCTTCTGTCCATCTCTCCCTCCTCTCTTCTTCTGTCCAACTCTCCCTCCTCTCTTCCTCTCTTCTTCTGTCCATCTCTCCCTCCTCTCTTCCTCTCTTCTTCTGTCTATATCTCCCTCCTCTCTTCTTCTATCCATCTTTCCCTCCTCTCTTCCTCTCTTCTTCTGTCTATATCTCCCTCCTCTCATCTTCTGTCCATCTCTCCCTCCTCTCTTCCTCTCTTCTTCTGTCTATATCTCCCTCCTCTCATCTTCTGTCCATCTCTCCCTCCTCTCTTCCTCTCTTCTTCTGTCTATATCTCCCTCCTATCATCTTCTGTCCATCTCTCCTTCCTCTCTTCTTCTGTCTATATATCCCTCCTCTCATCTTCTGTCCATCTCTTCCTCTCTTCTTCAGTCCATCTCTCCTTCTGCTCTTCCTCTCATCTTCTGTCCATCTCTCCCTCCTCTCTTCCTCTCATCTCCTGTCCATCTCTCCTTCCTCTCTTCCTCTCATCTTCTATCCATCTCTTCCTCTCATCTTCTGTCCATCTCTCTCTGAACTCTTCATACTGCTGTTGATTGAGTCAATTAGCTGCAGAATGAATCATTGGGTGATTTACACACCATATAAAAAACATATATTCATTCAGCGCAGAGAGATGGAGGGAAGGAGGGAGTGATGGAAGGATAGGGGAAAGGAGGGAGTGAAGGAGGGAGTGAAGGAAGGATGGGGGAAGGAGAGAGGAAAGGAAGGAGTGAAGGAAGGATAGGGGGAAGGAGGGAGTGAAGGAAGGATAGGGGGAAGGAGAGAGGGAAGGAAGGAGTGAAGGAAGGATAGGGGGGGGAAGGAGGGAGTGAAGGAAGGATAGGGGGAAGGAGAGAGGGAAGGATGGAGTGAAGGAAGGATAGGAGGAAGGAGAGAGGGAAGGAAGGAGTGAAGGAAGGATAGGGGGAAGGAGAGAGGGAAGGAGGGAGTGAAGGAAGGATAGGGGGAAGGAGAGGGGGGGAAGGAAGGATAGGGGGAAGGAGGGAGTGATGGAAGGATAGGGGGAAGGGAGAGAAGGAAGGAAGGAGTGAAGGAAGGATAGGGGGAAGGAGGGAGTGAAGGAAGGATAGGGGGAAGGAGTGAGGGAAGGAAGGAGTGAAGGAAGGATAGGGGGGAAGGAGGGAGGTGAAGGAAGGATAGGTGGAAGGAGAGAGGGAAGGAAGGAGTGAAGGAAGGATAGGGGGAAGGAGGGAGTGAAGGAAGGATAGGGGGAAGGAGAGAGGGAAGGAGGGAGTGAAGGAAGGATGGGGGAAGGAGAGAGGAAAGGAAGGAGTGAAGGAAGGATAGGGGGCAGGAGGGAGTGAAGGAAGGATAGGGGGGGAAGGAGGAGAGGGAAGGAAGGAGTGAAGGAAGGATAGGGGGAAGGAGGGAGTGAAGGAAGGATAGGGGGAAGGAGAGAGGGAAGGATGGAGTGAAGGAAGGATAGGAGGAAGGAGAGAGGGAAGGAAGGAGGAGTGAAGGAAGGATAAGGGGGGAAGGAAGGAGAGGGAAGGAGAAGGAGTGAAGGAAGGATAGGGGGAAGGAGGAAGGAGGGAAGGAGGGAGTGAAGGAAGGATAGGGGAAGGGGAAGGAGGGAGTGATGGAAGGATAGGGGGAAGGAGAGAGGGAAGGAAGGAGTGAAGGAAGGATAGGGGGGGAAGGAGGGAGTGAAGGAAGGATAGGGGAAAGGAGAGAGGGAAGGATGGAGTGAAGGAAGGATAGGGGGAAGGAGAGGGAGGGAAGGAGGGAGTGAAGGAAGGAAGGAGGGGGAAGGAGGAAGGAAGGATAGGAGGAAGGGGAGGAAGGAAGGGGGGAGGGAGTGAAGGAAGGATAGGGGGAAGGAGAGAGGGAAGGATGGAGGGGAAGGATAGGGGGAAGGAGAGAGGGAAGGAGGGAGTGAAGGAAGGTGAAGGAAGGATAGGGGAAGGAGAGAGGGAAGGAGGAAGGAAGATAGGGGGAAGGAGGGAGTGAAGGAAAGGAGGAAGGAAGGATGAAGGGGAAGGGGGGAAGGAGGGAGTGAAGGAAGGATAGGGGGAAGGAGAGAGGGAAGGAGGGAGTGAAGGAAGGATAGGGGGAAGGAGGGAGTGAAGGAAGGATAGGGGGGAAAAGGAAGGGTAGTCAGAGGGAAATAAATATCTCTGATTTACAATGCAGCTACATGATTCAGCATGTACGGTTAAGTGCTGCATTTTGTGTCGCTACCTGGCTCCTTCTACAAATGCAGTAGAGGCAGAGTAAAGCCAGTTTCCTAGGGGATTATCGCAAATGTATGGGTGCTGAGGAAACTGGGTCACTGTGAGCCTGAATGGTGCGACTGTAGTAGAAAACCTATAAATCAATATCCCCTCAGTATCCAGTAATCACAACCATAATAGTCCACACTTTTCTACCTCTTTCTCTAAACAAGCACACGTGCACAGACACACACACGCTAATTCCCTGTCACTCCCTCAGCCTCCCACCAATTATTGATGTAATGGTGCATGTATCTAATAAAGTGCTCTGATGAGCACATCACCCCTGCGGGGAACTGGGCAGAGGGAGAGGGAGAGAGAAGAGTGGAGAGAGGAGGGGAAATGGGAGGTCATGTCAAATCAACTCATACACGTGTTTAGCAGATGTTATTGCGGGTGTAGCAAAATGCTTGTGCTTCTAGCTACTCCTGCTGTGTTCAGGTCAAATTGGACCCATTTACAAGTTTTCTCTCATGACTTTGTCCACACAGGGCATTTGAACACACAAAATATAGTTAGATGATTTTCATTACATTTTGGGTGTTTTATTTAACTTTTGTACACCTGTGGTGTTCCCAGTCAAAAATGACCAGTCATTAGACATTAATGGGTGAGACTACAATTAGTGTATCAAATAGAGTTCAGGCACATGCCCATTCATCAGATGAACACACTTCCTCTCCCAGACCCCCAAAGGCAGGTGTGTTTGAGAACACACATACACCTCACTCACCTTTTAAAATGTTATTTCACCTTTATTTAACCAGGTAGGCTAGTTGAGAACAAGTTCTCATTTACAACCTGGTCAAGATAAAGCAAAGCAGTGCGACACAAACAACAACACAGAGTTACACATGGAATAAACAAACATACAGTCAATAACACAATAGAAAAAAAGAAAGTCTATATACAGTGTGTGCAAATGGCATGAGAAGGTAAGGCAATAAATAGGCTGTTTTTTTTGGCTTCCATGGCAAACCCAACAAAAACCTTTCCCCAATAGAAGCTTTCCCCCACAGGAACCTTTCCCCAATAGAAGCTTTCCCCCACAGGAACCTTTCCCCAATAGAAGCTTTCCCCCACAGGAATCACACCTGTTTGCATTCTCACAAACAATCACAACATTGTTTTAATAATATATAGAACCTTTCTAGCAGCTCTGGTCTATAAAGCTTTTTTGAGGCCTTGCGCAAAATTCATTCTGTGGCAGCACAATGGCAAAACAATATACTGTACGTGAGGCTCTTGATCATATCTTTGATCATGACACTTGTGAGGAGGAGAGAGTCCTTGTTAAACTTTGACACGAAGTAGTCTGTGATAAATAGCCCAATATGTTTCATCTGAGTATTTGTTATAGTCAAAATAATCCATACATTATGCTTTTTTTTACTCAATAAACGAGTTGTATGAGCTCAGGTCAATGAGGCCTACAGGCCATAAATAGCAAATAGAAGTTCACAACTTGTAATGTTCACAAGAACTTAAGATGATAAAAAGATCTAACACAACAGTAGGTGATAATGTATTATTATCCATTTAAATAAACATCCTCTCACTGTCAACTGTGTTTATTTTCAGCAAAGTTCATGTGTAAATATTTGTACATAACAATATTCAACAACTGAGACATAAACTGAACAAGTTCCACAGACATGTGACTGACAGAAATTGAATAATGTGTCCCTGAACAAAGGGGGGGGGGTTCATATTCAAAAGTTAGTCAGTATCTGGTGTGGCCACCAGCTGCATTAAGTACTGCAGTGCATCTCCTCCTCATGGACTGCACCAGAATTGCCAGTTCTTACTGTGAGATGTTACAACACTCTTCCACCAAGGCACCTGCAAGTTTCTGGACATTTCTGGGGGGAATGGCCTTAGTCCTCACCCTCCGATCCAACAGGTCCCAGACGTGCTCAATGGGATTGAGATCCGGGCTCTTCGCTGGCCATGGTAGAGCACTGACATTCCTGTCTTGCAGGAAATCACGCACAGAACGAGCAGTATGGTGAAATTGTCATGCTGCAGGGTCATGTCATGATGAGCCTGCAGGATGGGTACCACATGAGAGAGAAGGGTGTCTTCCCTGTAATGCACAGCATTGAGATTGCCTGCAATGACAACAAGCTCAGTCCGATGATGCTGTGACACAGCGCCCCAGACCATGATGGACCCTCCACCTCCAAATCGATCCCTCTCCAGAGTACAGGCCTCGGTGTAACGCTCATTCCTTCGACGATAAACGCGAATCCGACCATCACTGGTGAGACTAAACCGAGACTTGTCAGTGAAGATAACTTTTTTGCCAGTTCTGTCTGGTCCAGCAACGGTGGGTTTGTGCCCATAGGCGACGTCATTGCCGGTGATGTCTGATGAGGACCTGCCTTACAGCAGGCCTACAAGCCCTCAGTCCAGCCTCGCTCAGCCTATTGCGGACAGTCTGAGCACTGATTGAGGGATTGTGTGTTCCGGGTGTAACTTGGGCAGTTGTTGCCATCCTGTACCTGTCCTGCAGGTGTGATGTTCAGATGTACTGATCCTGTTGTTACATGTGGTCTGCCACTGCGAGGAATATCAGCTGTCCGTCCTGTCTCCCTGTAGCACTGTCTTAGGCGTCTAACAGTACGAACATTGTAATTTATTGCCCTGGCCACATCTGCAGTCCTCATGCTTCCTTGCAGCATGCCTAAGGCACGTTCACACAGATGAGCAGGGACCCTGGGCATCTTTCTTTTGGTGTTTTTCAGAGTCAGTAGGAAGGCCTCTTTAGTGTCCTAAGTTTTCATAACTATGTCTTAACGACCGTTCCACAGGTGCTTGTTCATTAATTGTTTATGGTTCATTGAACATGCATGGGAAACAGTGTTTAAACCCTTTACAATGACGATCTGTGAAGTTATTTGGATTTTTACGAATGATCTTTGAAAGACTGGGTCCTGAAAAAGGGACGTTTCTTTTTATTCTGAGTTTATAATCAGCTATAATGGGGGCAGTCATTTTGGACCGGGAACACAGAATTAATAAACATGAAACGAACACAACAGGAGGGTTAAATGTCTTACTCAAGGAGAGCCCACAGTAGAGGGCCGCGTTGGTGACACTGTATTATCCTCAAAGCAGGCAAAGAATGTGTTTAGTTTGTCTGGAAGCAAGACGTCGGTGTCCGGGACAGGGCAGGTTTTCTTCTTGTAGTCTGTGATGGTCTGTAGACCCTGCCACATATGTCTTGTGTCTGAGCCGTTGAATTGCTACTCAACTTTGTCTCTATACTGACGTGTTGCCTGTTTGATTGCCTTGCGGAGGGAATAACTACTCTGTTTGTATTCTGCCATATTCCCAGTCAACTTGCCATGGTTAAATGTGATGGTTTACGCTTTCCATGTTGCAGTTTCTGGTTAGGGTTGGTTTTAATAGTCACAGTGGGAACAACATCTCCTATACACTTTCTCATAAACTCAGTCACCAAATCAGTGTGTTCG
>NC_060181.1:83490810-83540810 GCF_021184085.1 Oncorhynchus gorbuscha | reverse complement strand
AAATTAGTAAATACTAAAGAATTATCCGCAAATAAACCACAGTCCACAAAAACACTATAGTAAATATTATCATCTATGCTACACTACAGCATTTAATGTGGATATACCCTGCCTATTCCCCTCCCCCATATCACAATTTATGCCACTCATAAGTGAGAAGCCTACATGCCAAGTATAGACCATATATTGTGTTCCCTACAGGTTATAGAAAACTATCTGTTCAGACCACCTGTTCTACCCATCTACAGGTTATAGACCATTTGCTCTTGTAGTATTTGTCCAAAAGGTTTCCTAAAGGAGAAAGTGTCACAATCTTCAAAACGAGCGGACCAAGGCGCAGCGTGCATTGAGTTTCACATCTTTTTAATACAAAGTGGAACTAGAAACAAAACGTACAAAGACCGTGACGTCGTAGTGCCCAAACACACTAACACAAACAATATCCCACAAAGCAGGTGGGAGTTAGGGCTTCCTAAATACTGTATGATCCCCAATTAGAGGTAACGATTACCAGCTGCCTCTAATTGGGAACCATACAAAACCACCAACATAGGAATACACATTCTAGAACACCCCCCTAGTCACACCCTGGCCTAAACCACTATAGATAATCCAAGGGCTCTCTATGGTCAGGACGTGACAGAAAAGCTCCACTTCTATGTCAAAGATAATAAAACAAAAACACTATAGTATTATATTTTATTTGGGAAATCCCTTTTCTATTTGTTTTCTCTACATAGAACCCTTGAGAAAACCTACATCAGTAAACACTTTCTGCTCTCTTCTCTATTATCTGTTGTCTGTGTGTTATCCCAGACCAGCAGACCAGACCAGACCAGCAGACCAGCCCAGACCAGCCAACCCTGTCCAGACCAGCCGAACAGACCAGACCAGCAGACCAGCCCAGACCAGACCAGCCAACCAACCCTGTCCAGACCAGCCGAACAGACCAGACCATCCGAACAGACCAGACCAGCAGACCAGCCCAGACCAGACCAGACCAGCCAACCAGCCCAGACCAGACCAGCCAAACAACCCTGTCCAGACCAGCTGAACAGACCAGACCAGCCGAACAGACCAGTCCAGACCAGCCGAACAGACCAGACCAGCCGAAAAGACCAGACCAGTGCCCGCAAGTCCACAGGGTTTAGACTGAAACGTTTAACGCTGGATTAACAGGGACCAGATGCAGAGGTCGTTACCACAGCAACGGGAGGCTAGGGGAGGTTAGAGGCGATCACCCACTTCATGTGAAGGGAGGGGAGGATGAGCGTGGGGAGGGGAGATGGTTAGAGGGACAATAGCTAGAAGCTAGGAGGTCAGATGAGGAGTAAGAGGAGAAATCTCAATCCATTTCCTCCCTCTCTCTTCTCTCTCTCCTTTCTCTCTCTCTCTCTACTTTCTCTCTTTCCTTTCTCTCTCCTTCTCTCTCTCCTCTCTCTCTCTCATTCTCTCTCCTTCTCCTTCTCTCTCTCCTCTCTCTCTCTCATTCTCTCTCATTCTCTCTCTCATTCTCTCATTCTCTATCATTCTCTCTCCTTCTCCTTCTCTCTCTCCTCTCTCTCTCTCATTCTCTCTCCTTCTCCTTCTCTCTCTCCTCTCTCTCTCTCATTCTCTCTCATTCTCTCTCATTATCTCTCCTTCTCCTTCTCTCTCTCCTCTCTCTCTCTCATTTCTCTCCTTCTCCTTCTCTCTCTCCTCTCTCTCTCCCCCTCTCTCTCTCTCTGTCTCTCTCTCCCCCTCTCTCTCTCTCTCTCTCTCTCTCTCTCTCTCTCTCTCTCTCTCTCTCTCTCTCTCTCTCTCTCTCTCTCTCTCTCTCTCTCTCTCTCTCTGTCTCTCTCTCTCTTCTCTCTCTCTCTCTCCCCCTCTCTCTGTCTGTCTCTCTCTCTCTCTCTCTCTCTCTCTCTCTCTCTCTCTCTCTCTCTCTCTCTCTCTCTCTCTCTCTCTCTCTCTCCCCCTCTCTCTCCACTCATTATCTTATTTCTCTCTCTGTTATGACAGTGTATGAATGATGAAGAGCAGCTTGCATAACAAAAAAAAACACGAGAAATAAGTCATAAGGGGGGGGGGGTCGACGACAGGGTATACAGCTGTATACAGGGTCAGCTGTATACAGGGTCAGCTGTATACAGGGTCAGCAGTATACAGGGTCAGCTGTATACAGGGTCAGCTGTATACAGGGTCGGCTGTATACAGGGTCAGCTGTATACAGGGTCAGCTGTATACAGGGTCAGCTGTATACAGGGTCAGCTGTATACAGGGTCAGCTATATACAGGGTCAGCTATATACAGGGTCAGCTGTATACAGGGTCAGCTGTATACAGGGTCAGCTGTATACAGGGTCAGCTGTATACAGGGTCAGCTGTATACAGGGTCAGCTGTATACAGGGTCAGCTATATACAGGGTCAGCTATATACAGGGTTAGCTGTATACAGGGTCAGCTGTATACAGGGTCAGCTGTATACAGGGTCAGCTAGGTAGATATGTACATGTAGGCAGAGAATAGGAGAAAGTTCATGTTAGCAGGATAACTAATAATAGAATACAATATTATATAGTACTACACAGAACTCCTTTAAGTCTCCTGGGGCTTTATCACCAAACAAGCTGCAGAGCTGAAATAGAACACCAGGAACTGTATTAGCAAAACAGCTCGACAAAATCCCCTGGTTTATTCCAGTCACAAAATGAAAACAAATGAATACGTGGTTTGGAATAAGCACATTGAACAAGCAATTCCCACACTCTTCACTCACTCCAGGTCAGATCTTGGGGAAAGTAAAATAAGTCTGCAGGTTAATACTGAAAATAGTAATTGGATGACCGTTTCAAATCCAATCTTACCTATCCAGAAAGTGTGCAATCTCTCTCTCTCTCTCTCTCTCTCTCTCTCTCTCTCTCTCTCTCTCTCTCTCTCTCTCTCTCTCTCGCTCTCTCTCTAGAAGACTAAGACACACACACACAAACACACTCACGCATGCAAGCACACACTCATACAGACACACAGACATATACACACATATGCATACGCACACAGAAACCTCAAACCTTAAGGAACACCTTCCCTACTGCCCTGCAGAGATAACACATCCGTGTACTGTACATAAAGGAGATTGAGCTGCACGTTTCCTGCCCATTCTTCTTTTCTCAAAATGACATAAAATCAGGGAGATGGCAATGCACTGCAAACCAAAGGAATATGCTAATTCGTTTGTCTTTATTAATTCACGCCTGCTTGCTCTCGTGTTGAATATTTCACTGTTTTCTCCAAAATAAGTTACCCCTCTCTCTCTTTCTCTATCTCACCCTCTCTCCCAGCCCGTCTCCACCCTGCTTGATTCACCCCCCCTCTCTCTCTCTCTCTCTCTCTCTCTCTCTCTCTCTCTCTCTCTCTCTCTCTCTCTCTCTCTCTCTCTCTCTCTCTCTCTCTCTCTCTCTCTCCACCCTGCTTGTTTCATCCCCCTCTCTCTCTCTCTCTCTCTCTCCACCCTGCTTGTTTCATCCCCCTCTCTCTCTCTCCACCCTGCTTGTTTCATCCCCCTCTCTCTCTCTCTCTTTCTCGCTCTCTCTCTCTCTCCACCCTGCTTGTTTCATCCCCTCTCTCTCTCTCTCTCTCTCTCTCTCTCTCTCTCTCTCTCTCTCTCTCCCTCTCTCTACCCTGCTTGTTTCATCCCCCCCCCTCTCTCTCTCTCTCTCTCTCTCTCTCTCTCTCTCTCTCTCTCTCTCTCTCTCTCTCTCTCTCTCTCTCTCTCTCTCTCTCTCTCTCTCTCTCCACCCTGCTTGTTTCATCCCCCCCCTCTCTCTCTCTCTCTCTCGCTCTCTCTCTCTCTCTCCACCCTGCTTGTTTCATCCCCCTCTCTCTCTCTCTCTTTCTCGCTCGCTCTCTCTCTCTCTCCACCCTGCTTGTTTCATCCCCCTCTCTCGCTCTCGCTCTCGCTCTCTCTCTCTCCACCCTGCTTGTTTCATCCCCCTCTCTCTCTCTCGCTCTCTCTCTCTCTCTCTCTCCACCCTGCTTGTTTCATCCCCCCTCTCTCTCTCTCTCTCTCTTTCTCTCTCTCTCTCTCTCTCTCTCTCTCTCTCTCTCTCTCTCTCTCTCTCTCCACCCTGTTTGTTTCATCCCCCTCTCGCTCTCTCTCTCTCTCTCTCTCTCCACCCTGCTTGTTTCATCCCCCGCCCCCCTCTCTCTCTCTCTCTCTCTCTCTCTCTCTCTCTCTCTCTCTCTCTCTCTCTCTCTCTCTCCACCCTGCTTGTTTAATCCCCCTCTATCTCACTCTCTCACTCTCTCTTCCAGCCCCAGTCTCCACCTGCTTGTTTCATCCCCCCTCTCTCTCTCTGTATCTCAATCTCTCTCCCAGCTCCAGTCTCCAAAATGCCTCGCCGCCCCCCCTCTCAATTAAATTCAATTTAAGGGCTTTATTGGCATGGGAAACATATAGGTTGTATTTACAATGGTGTTTGTTCTTCACTGGTTGCCCTTTTCTTGAGGCAACAGCTCACAAATCTTGCTGCTGTGATGGCACACTGTGGTATTTCACCCAGTAGATATGGGAGTTGATCAAAATTGGATTTGTTTTCGAAATCTTTGTGTGTCTGTGTAATCTGAGGGAAATATGTCTCTCTAATATGGTCATACGTTGGGCAGTAGGTTAGGAAGTGCAGCTCTTTTTCCACCTCATTTTGTGGGCAGTGTGCGCATAGCCTGTCTTCTCTTGAGAGCCAGGTCTTCCTTCGGTGGCCTTTCTCAATAGCAAGGCTATGCTCACTGAGTCTGTACATTGTCAAATATTTCCTTAATTCTGGGTAAGCCACAGTGGTCAGGTATTCTACCACTGTGTATTCTCTGTTTAGGGCTGAATAGCATTTTAGTTTGCTCAGTTTTTTGTAAATTCCTTTTAGGTAGGTATCGGCCTAATTCTGCTCTGCATGCATTATTTGGTGTTTTACGTTGTACACAGGGGATATTTTAGCAGAATTCTGCATGCAGTATCAATTTGGTGTTTGTCACATTTTGTGAATTCTTGGTTGGTGAGCGGACCCCATACCTCACAACCATAAAGGGGTTCTATAACTAATTCAAGAATTTTATGTTCCTTTTGATGGTATAGAATGCCCTTCTTGCCTTTTCTCTCAGATCGTTCACAGCTTTGTGGAAGTTACCTGTGGCGCTGATTTTTAGGCCAAGGTATGTATAGTTTTTTGTGTGCTCTAGGGCAATGGTGTCTAGATGGAATTTGTATTCGTGGTCCTTGAAATTTTTTGAACAACATTCATTTTGTTTTATTGGGATTAACTGTCAAGACCCAGGTGTGACAGAATCTGTGCAGAAGATCTAGGTGCTGCTGTAGGCCATCCTTGGTTGGTGACAGAAGCACTAGATCATCAGCAAACAGTAGACATTTGACTTCAGATTCTAGTAGGGTGAGGCCGGGTGCGGCAGACTGTTCTAGTGCCCTCGCCAATTCGTTAATATATATGTTGAAGAGGGTGGGGCTTAAGCTGCATCCTTGTCTCACCCGCCGGCCCTGCGGAAAGAAATGTGTGTGTTTTTTGCCTATTTTAACCGCACACTTGTTGTTGGTATACATGGATTTCATAATGTTGTAGGTTTGTCCCCCAACACCACTTTCCATCAATTTGTATAGCAAACCCTTGTGTCAAAATTAGTGGAAAGCTTTTCTTTTTAAATAACAAAGCATGAGAAGACTTTGCCTTTGTTTTGGTTCGTTTGTTTGTCAAGTAGGGTGTGCAGGGTGAATACATGGTCTGTCGTACGGTAATTTGGTAAAGAGCCAATTTGACCTTTGCTCAGTACATTGTTTTCACTTAGGAAATGTATGAGTCTGCTGTTAATGATAATGCAGAGGATTTTCCCAAGGCTGCTGTTGACGCATATCCCACGGTAGTTATGGGGATCAAATGTGTCTCCACTTTTGTGCATTGGGGAAGATGCCAGAGCTAAGGATGATGTTAATTGGAATTTGTAGTCTTGTAGAATTTGTATATTTTATCATTTCATTGAGGATACCATCAACCCCACAGGCCTTTTTGGGTTGGAGGGTTTGTATTTTGTCCTTTAGATCATTCAATGTAATTGGAGAATCCAGTGGGTTCTGGTAGTCTTTAATAGATTCTAAGATTTGTATTTGATCATGTATATGTTTTTGCAGTTTATTCCTTGTTATAGAGCCAAAAAGATTGGATAAATGGTTTACCCATACGTCTCAATTTTGGATAGATACCTCTTCATTTGTGTAGAGTTTACAATTTTCTATGGATTCTTCAATTACATAGAGCTTTTCTGACGTGCTGTTCCTTCTTTTTCTGTAGTGTATTTCTTCATTGGTTTAGTGATTCACTATAGTGAAGGCGTAGACTCAGGTTTTCTGGGTCTCTGTTTTTGGTTGGACAGGTTTCTCAATTCCATTCTTAGGTTTATACCTTCTTCATCAAACCATTTGTCAATGTTGTTCATTTTCTTAGGTTGACATTTTTTTATTTGATAGGGAAGCTGAGAGGTGAAATATACTGCTTAGGTTTTCTACTGTACCTTCACTATTACAGTGAAACATTCTCTCTCTCTCTCTCTCTCTCTCTCTCTCTCTCTCTCTCTCTCTCTCTCTCTCTCTCTCTCTCTCTCTCTCTCTCTCTCTCTCTCTCTCTCTCTCTCTCTCAGCCCCATCTGCTAGCCACAGATGAAGTCATCTCTGTCATATTGTCACGTGACAGGAGTTCAGATGTTAATGGCTGCACTGCTAATCCAGCTGCCGGCAAGGCTGGCCCGTGCCCACATTACCCGCACGGCGCGGCGCGGCACAGCACTGTACCAACCGCCCACCCTGCGACACCATAACAGCTGTACCCTGCTGATGTACACTGCCAACGCTGGGCCAGGGACCACAGGAACAGGCCTGGGGTGGAGGGGGTGGAAGGATGGGCCCAACAACTTGAGCTAGGAAATAGGGAGCACAGTTTTCAAAGCCAGAGGGTACTAAAACATAGGGGACACTATAGTCTATATATTTTTCAAGCTATAGGATGATGGAACCAAAGGGTTGATCAACTCTACAGTGAGCCAGAGAGGAGATGAGATATTTAAATGAGGAAAGGAGCACTAGAGCTATAGAACACAACAGCTACAGAGGACTAGAGCTATAGAACACAACAGCTACAGAGGACTAGAGCTATAGAACACAACAGCTACAGAGGACTAGAGCTATAGAACACAACAGCTACAGAGGACTAGAGCTATAGAACACAACAGCTACAGAGGACTAGAGCTATAGAACACAACAGCTACAGAGGACTAGAGCTATAGAACACAACAGCTACAGAGGACTAGAGCTATAGAACACAACAGCTACAGAGGACTAGAGCTATAGAACACAACAGCTACAGAGGACTAGAGCTATAGAACACAACAGCTACAGAGGACTAGAGCTATAAAACACAACAGCTACAGAGGACTAGAGCTATAGAACACAACAGCTACAGAGGACTAGAGCTATAGAACACAACAGCTACAGAGGACTAGAGCTATAGAACACAACAGCTACAGAGGACTAGCGCTATACAACACAACAGCTACAGAGGACTAGAGCTATAGAACACAACAGCTACAGAGGACTAGAGCTATAGAACACAACAGCTACAGAGGACTAGAGCTATAGAACACAACAGCTACAGAGGACTAGAGCTATAGAACACAACAGCTACAGAGGACTAGAGCTATAAAAGACGACAGCCATAAATGACTAGAGCTACAGAGGACTAGAGCTATAGAGCACAAAAGCTATACAGCACTAAAGCAATAGAGGACTAGATATAGAGAACTAGAACTACAGAGCACAAAAGCTATAGAGGCCTAGAGCTATAAAGGACTAGAGCACTAGAGCTATAGAGGACTAGAGCTATAGAGGACTAGAGCTATAACGGACTAGAACTATAGAGGACTAGAGCTATAGAGGATGAGCAAGTATGATGTTCAGACCGCAGGTATGATGTTCAGATGTACCAATCCTGTGCAGGTGTTGTTACACGTGGTCTGCCACTGCGAGGACGATCAGCTGTCTGTCCTGTCTCCCTGTCGTGCTGTCTTAAGCATCCAATTTATTGCCCTGAACACATCTGCAGTATTCTTGCCTCCTTGCAGCATGCCTAAGGCACGTTCACACAGATGGGCAGGGACCCTGGGCGTCTTTCTTTGGTGTCTTTCAGAGTCAGTAGAAAGTCAGTAGAAAGGCCTCTTTAGTGTCCTAAGTTTTCATAACTATGACCTAAATTTCCTTCCGTCTGTAAGCTGTCAGTGTCTTAACGACCGTTCCACAGGTGCATGTTCATTAATTGTTTATGGATCATTGAACAAGCATGGGAAACAGTGTTTAAAACTTCTTTGACGCACCCATGCCTTTAGCGGGATCATTTTCATCAACACCCGCTGAATTGCAGCGAGTCAAATTCAAATTAAATTACTAAAAATATTACATTTTCAGTAATCACAAGTACAATATAGCAAAACACAGCTTAGCTTGTTGTTAATCCACCTGGCGTGACAGATTTCAATACAGCTTTTTGGCGAAAGCATAACAAGCCTTGATGTAAGAACATCTCTCTCAGTAGATAAAATATTACAAACACTAGCAGCCAAGTAGATTGGTCACGAAAGTCAGAAAAGCAATAGATTAAATCGCTTACCTTTGATGATCTTCGGATGTTTGCACTCAAGAGACTCCCAGTTACACAATAAATGTTGCTTTTGTTCCGTAAAGATTATTTTTATATCCAACATACCTCAATTTGTTTGGCGCATTATGTTCAGAAATCCACAGGCTCGAGCGGTCACGACATCGCAGACGAATATTCCAAATAGTATCCGTAATGTTCACAGAAACATGTCAAACGTTTTTTATAATCAATCCTCAGGTTGTTTTTAAAATATATAATCAATAATATATCAACCGGGACTGTTTCTTTTTCAATAGGAGAGGGAGAGACAATGGCTGCCCCGCTCTGTTGCGCAAGCAAAACTCATTGCGAACACCCTGCTATCCACTGACGTGATGTTATCTTTCTCGCTCATTTTTCAAAATAAAAGCCTGAAACTATGTCTCACGACTGCTGACACCTTGAGGAAGCCATAGGAATAGGAATCTGGTTGATATCCCTTTAAATGGAGGCAATGCATCCAATGGAACAGAGCGCTTTCAGGAAAAACAGCACTTCCTGGTTTGATTTTCCTCCGGTTTTCGCCTGCAATATCAGTTCTGTTATACTCATAGACAACATTTTGACCATTTTGGTGTTTTCTATCCTAATCTGACAATTATATGCATATACTAGTTTCTGGGCCTGAGAAATAGGCCGTTTCAAATGGGTACATTTTTTTGGGCCAAAAACGAAAATCGTGCCCCCTACACTCAAGAAGTTAAACCCTTTACAATGGAGATCTGTGAAGTTATTTGGGTTTTTACAAATTATCTTTGAAAGACAGGGTCCTGAAAAAGGGACAATAATTTTTTTGCAGAGTTTAGCTTGCGCCCCCATTGCTCGGTTGCGTCATGCCATTGTTATGAGCTTTTTCAAGTCGCCCTCTATCGGCGGTGCCATAGTAGTGCCTTAAAGTGGTGATCAACCTAATCATTCTGGATGGAGGCTAACTACTGTTTAGTCTAAATTACTTTATAGTGTCTGGATAAACGATGACATTGCTAAATTTGTCAAATATTTAGTAGGAAACAACTTTGCCAGCATTATCATGTAGTCAACTTTACTGTAGACAGATGATAATGTTGTCATTAGCTAACAAAGTTTGTCAAAAATAGCAAGCTTAAATCTGGTGGCCACCCCTCAATATTAGCTATCTAGCTAATGTTATACTGCATCTAAAGTCAATCTTGTGACATCAAAATGATGACAAAAGGTTTTCCTACTATTATTTGCCACCTTTTGCATTACTATATTTCCAAGACACTGTAATGCACTTCTGATGAAATCTTCATCAGGGCTCATTGACGATGCATTGAGTAGAACAAAAAGGCGGGCATCAGTCTAAAAAGAATGCTTAAACTATATTGTGACAAAGTGAAAACAGGTTTTTAGAAATTGTTGCAAATTTATAAAACATTTAAAACTGAAATACCTTATTTTAGTATTCAGATGCTGTGAGACTCACGATTGAGATCAGGTGCGTCCTGTTTCCATTGATCATTCATGAGATGTTTCTACAACTTGGTTAGAGTCCACCTGTGCCAATTTAAAAAAAAAATATTTTACCTTTATTTTACCTTTATTTAACCAGGCAAGTCAGTTAAGACCATATTCTTATTTTCAATGACGGCCTGGGAACAGTGGGTTAACTGCCTGTTCAGGGGCAGAACAACAGATTTTTAACTTGTCAGCTCGGTGGTTTGAACTCGCTACCTTCCGGTTACTAATCCAACGCTCTAACCACTAGGCTACGCTGCCGCCCATGATTTGGAAAGACACACACCTGTCTACATAAGGTCCCACAGTTGACAGAGCATATCAGAGCAAAAACCAAGACATGAGGCTGAAGGAAATGCCCGTAGAGCTCTGAGACAGGAATGTGTCGAGGCACAGATCTGGGGAAGGGTAACAACACATTTCTGCAGCATTGAAGGTCCAAGAACACAGTGACCTCCATCATTCTTGAATGGAAGAAGTTTGGAACAACCAAGACTCTTCCTAGAGCTGGTCATCTGTCTAAACTGAGCAATCAGGGGAGAAGGGCCTTGGTCAGGGAGGTGACCAAGAACCCGATTGTCACTCTGACAGAGCTCCAGAGGTCCTCTGTGGAGATGGGAGAACCATCCAGAAGGACAATCATCTCTGCAGCACTCCACTAATCAGGCCTTTCTGGTAGAGTTACCAGACGGAAGCCACTCCTCAGTAAAAGGCACATGACAGCCCACTTGGAGTTTGCCAAAACGCACCTAAAGGACTCTCAGACCTTGAGAAACAAGATTCTCTGAAACTAAAATGTAACTGTTTGGCCTGAATGTGATATTTCAGTTCATCATTCTTTATGCATTTGCAAAATTTTAAAAACACGTTTTTTGCTTTGTCATTATAGGGTATTATTGTGTGTAGATTGATGATAATATAATAATATAATAATAATATAATAATATAATAATAATAATATATGCCATTTAGCAAAATTTATAAAAAGGCTTACAGTCATGTGTGCATACATTCTACGTATGGGTGGTCTCCGGGGTGGCCGGGACACCCACTACCCAGTCTTGACAAGCGCCATGCTTCCAACTGAGCTAGACAAAAAACAAAGCCTACATCTACATCTCTTTCCTTATAATCAAATAAATCTCTTTCCTTATAAAAACATCTACATCTCTATCTTTCATTATATCCTCTATACATCTACCTCTCTCCATCTCTCTTTCCTTATATCCCTCTATAGTGCATTACAATGATGGAGAACAGCAATGTAATTCTTTTTTGGAATAAGGCTGTGACATAACAAAATGTGTAAAAAGGCAAGGGGTCTGAATACTTTCCCAACGCAAGTGGTCTCAGGAGCCACACCCTTTATCGACAGTCTTGACTGCTTCGCGATTCCATTGGGTAGACAAAAAAAAGCCTACATTTAGAGAAGGAGAGGCTATGCTTGGTTTTAAATCAAATAAAACTAAATGGGAAAAAACACAAGTGTGTTATGTTTCTAAATACGAATTATACAGGTACCAAAAGCACATTAGGCTATTTTTGTTCCATGTGCATAATGGGCACTGTGTGTTATGGCTGGATAGGCTGCGTTTCCCCTAAAACCAGCTTTTTGTTGGTCTTAAATATCCTTGTCAGCGCTGCCTGAAATGAGCACTGTGGATGATGTTTTTAAGGACACATCTACATATCATTTTTAACCCTCCTACATCTACATCTCTTTCCTGATGTAAGACAGGTCAACTCCCGAACATGGTATTAGGGCTGGTAAATGGCAGTGAGACAGTTTTTACAGGACAAAATGTACATCTCTTTCCTTATAACCCTCTCTACATCTACATCTCTTTCCTTATAACCCTCTCTACATCTACATCTCTTTCCTTATAACCCTCTCTACATCTACATCTCTTTCCTTATAACCCTCCCTACATCTACATCTCTTTCCTTATAACCCTCTCTACATCTACATCTCTTTCCTTATAACCCTCTCTACATCTACATCTCTATCTTTCATTATATCCCTCTCTACATCTCCCTCTCTCTATCTCTCTTTCCTTATATCCTTCTCTACATCTCCCTCTCTCCATCTCTCTTACCTTATATCCCTCTCTACATCTACATCTCTCTCTTTCCTTATAACCCTCTCTACATCTACTTTCCTCATAACCCTCTGTACATCCCCTCTCTTCATCTCTTTCCTCTAACCCTCCATATCATCCCTCTCTCCCTTTCCTTACATTCCTCTCTCCATCTCCCTCTCTCCATCTCTTTCTTTCCTTCCATCTCTCTCTCCATCTCTCTTTCTATTAGTGTCCCCTTCTTAAAGAGGGATTTCACCCTGGGGGGGGGGGGATCTGGGCTTGTTTTCATCATGTCTGAGGCATTTCTAGGACAGTGAGATGTGGGGTGGGGGCAGATCTCAAATGCAGTCCTGCTTTGTGGTGTTTCATGAAGGCTCTATTTTTTACTGGCTGTAGATATGGTTATCCATGTTTAATAGAGCCATTGGAAGTCTTTCCACGATGTTCCTATCGGCGGATTCATTGCTAAATATACAAGCAGGTAAAAAAATGGTCAGTCTCTGAAAGACTACAGTGTTTTGTGCTCAGGCCCATGTCCCTCCCCTAAGGCGGGCTTTTATTTAAAAGGAGGTGGACACTAACAACAATCCCTTGGGAAAAACTGAAAGAACTGACCAGATACAATGGCTTCAAGTGATTCCTCTCAACAACACGAATTTGACAATGGAGCATCTATTAACTACATGGTGACATTCAACCAAACATGTTTCAACCGGAAGATGGCAAAGAGGATTTGAAACAAAGCGTTGGATTTAGCTACGGTTAGAAGCTCAGATACAGCACCAAGAGGGCAGATGACAAATAATTTAGCTATCAAGGTAGCTAGGTAACTAAAAAAATAGTTTTTTGCGATCTTGATTGTAAAACCTCATGTTTTTTTTGTCATAGATATGGCTAGCTAGTAAACAGCAAGGTACAACATTACAACCAGCTACTGTATGTTTACCAGCAAATGTTAGCACTTGACTGGAGTTGGCTAGCTAGTAAACAGCAAGCTACAACATTACAACCAGCTACTGTATGTCTACCAGCAAATGTTAGCACATGACTGGAGTTGGCTAGCTAGTTAGCCTGGTGACCGTAGTCTAGTTGCAAACCGTAGTCTCGTTGCAAACCGTAGTCTAGTTACAAACCGTAGTCTAGTTACAAACCGTAGTCCAGTTGCAAACCGTAGTCTAGTTGCAAACCGTAGTCTAATTGCAAACCGTAGTCTAGTTGCAAACCGTAGTCTCGTTGCAAACCGTAGTCTAGTTACAAACCGTAGTCTAGTTACAAACCGTAGTCTAGTTACAAACCGTAGTCTAATTGCAAACCGTAGTCTAGTTGCAAACCGTAGTCTAATTGCAAACCGTAGTCTAGTTACAAACCGTAGTCTAGTTACAAACCGTAGTCTAATTGCAAACCGTAGTCTAGTTGCAAACCGTAGTCTAGTTGCAAACCATAGTCTAATTGCAAACCGTAGTCTAGTTACAAACCGTAGTCTAATTGCAAACCGTAGTCTGCAAAGTTGCAAACCGTAGTCTAATTGCAAACCGTAGTCTAGTTGCAAACCGTAGTCTAGTTGCAAACCGTAGTCTAATTGCAAACCGTAGTTCTAATTGCAAACCGTAGTCTAATTGCAAACCGTAGTCTAATTGCAAACCGTAGTCTAATTGCAAACCGTAGTCTAATTACAAACCGTAGTCTAGTTACAAACCGTAGTCTAGTTGCAAACCGTAGTCCAGTTACAAACCGTAGTCCAGTTACAAACCGTAGTCCAGTTGCAAACCGTAGTCCAGTTACAAACCGTAGTCTAATTGCAAACCGTAGTCCAGTTACAAACCGTAGTCTAATTGCAAACCGTAGTCTAGTTGCAAACCATAGTCCAGTTACAAACCGTAGTCCAGTTACAAACCGTAGTCTAGTTACAAACCGTAGTCTAATTTCAAACCGTAGTCTAGTTACAAACCGTAGTCCAGTTGCAAACCGTAGTCTAGTTACAAACCGTAGTCTAGTTACAAAGTCTAGTTGCAAACCGTAGTTAGTTTGCAAACCGTAGTGCAAACCGTAGTTGCAAACCGTAGTCTAATTGCAAACCGTAGTCCAGTTCCGTAGTTGCAAACCGTAGTCTAATTGCAAACCGTAGTCTAGTTGCAAACCATAGTCCAGTTACAAACCGTAGTCCAGTTGCAAACCGTAGTCAGTTACAAACCGTAGTCTAATTGCAAACCGTAGTCTAGTTGCAAACCGTAGTCCAGTTGCAAACCGTAGTCTAGTTACAAACCGTAGTTTATTGCAAACTAATTGCAAACCGTAGTCTAGTTGCAAACCGTAGTCTAGTTGCAAACCGTAGTCCAGTTGCAAACCGTGCAAAGTAGTCTAGTTGCAAACCGTAGTTGCAAACCGTAGTCTAGTTGCAAACCGTAGTCTAGTTGCAAAATTGCAAACCGTAGTCTAGTTGCAAACCGTAGTCCAGTTGCAAACCGTAGTCTAGTTGCAAACCGTAGTCTAATTGCAAACCGTAGTCTAATTGCAAACCGTCTAATTGCAAACCGTCAGTTGCAAACCGTAGTCTAATTGCAAACCGTAGTCTAATTGCAAACCGTAGTAGTCTAATTGCAAACCGTAGTCTAGTTGCAAACCGTAGTCTAATTGCAAACCGTAGTCTAAGTTGCAAACCGTAGTCTAATTGCAAACCATAGTCTAATTAGTTGCAAACCGTCTAATTAGTCTAATTGCAAACCGTAGTCTAGTTGCAAACCGTAGTCTCGTTGCAAACCGTAGTCTAGTTACAAACCGTAGTCTAGTTACAAACCGTAGTCTAGTTGCAAACCGTAGTCTAATTGCAAACCGTAGTCTAATGCAAAGTCTAATTGCAAACCGTAGTCTAATTGCAAACCGTAGTCTAATTGCAAACCGTAGTCCAGTTGCAAACCGTAGTCTGACTTTTTTATGGTGGTTTTTGAGCAGTGGCTTCTTCCTTGCTGAGCAACCTTTCGGGTTACGTCGATATAGGACTCGTGTTACTGTAGATATAGATACTTTTGTACCTGTTTCCTCCAGCATCTTCACAAGGTCATTTGCTGTTGTTCTGGGATTGGTTTGCACTTTTCACTCCAAAGTACCTTCATCTCTAGGACACAGAAAGTATCTCCTTCCTGAGAGGTATGATGACAGCGTGGTCCCACAGTGTTTATACTTGCTTACTATTGTTTGTACAGATGAATGTGGTACCTTCAGGTGTTTGGAAATTGCTCCCAAGGATGAACCAGACTTATGGAGGTCTACAATTGTTTTTCTGAGGTCTTGGCTGATTTATTTGTATTTTTCCATGACGTCAAGCAAAGAGGCACTGAGTTTGAAGGTAGGCCTTGAAATACATCCACAAGTACACCTCCAATTGACTCAAATGTTGTTAATCATAAGCTTCTAAAGCCCTTTCATAATTTTCCAAGCTGTTTAAAGGCACAATCAACTTAGTGTTTCTAAACTTCTGACCCACTGGAATTGTGATAAATAATCTGTCTGTAAACAATTGTTGGAAAAATTACTCGTCATTCAAAAAGTACTTGTCATCTACAAAGTAGATGTCCTAACCGATATTCCAAAACTATAGTTTGTTAACAAGACATTTGTGCAGTGATTGAAAAATGTGTTTTAATGACTCCAACCTTAGTGTATGTAAACTTCTGACATGAACTGTAAATATCTTTTGTGAACCCATAAGGGCAGACAAACTTCGAAGATTGATAGAAAAGATCCATATTCACTTTATGGTGGTTCTACATCAGGGCTCTCTAACCCTGTTCCTGTAGATCTACAGTCCTGTAGGTTCACGCTCCAACCCTAATCTAGCACACCTGTTTAATAATTAGCTGTTTGACAAGCAGGGTAGTTACAACTGTGGTTGGAGCACACTGGCTACGTTTACACAGGCAGACCAACAATTATCTTTTTTTCCACAAAATTGGTCTTTTTGAGAACTGATCTAATTGGTCAAAAGACCAATTTGTGAGAAAAAAATTGAATTAAGCTGCCTGTGTAAACGCCCATGGTGGGTTGGGGAAGCTGAGACTCTTTGTGCTTATGGCGACAGGGCTTGTTGTGTCTGCGGTGAATGGACAGCTGGATAAGACTCTGCTGAAAGTGGTGTAGTGCTTCATAACCACCAACTGTTGGTCCTCTTGCAGAAGATTTGCTGGTACTGCACATCTCCTGGAAAGACATGGTTATGCTCTTGGTATTTGACACTTTTTGTGGAAGTGACGTAGGGCAACAAGCCTTTGGTGGTTAAGGTATCAACTGAATGGTTGCTGGCGTATTGTTTAGGGACAATGAGGGGACATTGGTTTTGAGGGGAAAGATCAGTCAACAAAGTGAATGAGCTGGGGGACTAAAGAAGGTGTGAATCTTAGGAAGGCAGTTCTTACACTGTATGAATTGTTGTGTATGTGATATTGAAGAGAAAAGGCAACTCAATCGCTCTAATACACAACAAAGTATTTACTGTGTATGTACAACCCCCGCACAACCAAAAACCCTGTACTCATCTCAAAGAACTGTCTGTAAACCTCCCCCAGCCAAAAACCCTGTACTCATCTCAAAGAACTGTCTGTAAACCTCCCCCAGCCGAAAACCCTGTACTCATCTCAAAGAACTGTCTTTAAACCTCCCCCAGCCAAAAACCCTGTACTCATCTCAAAGAACTGTCTGTAAACCTACCCCAGCCAATTGAATTTGACAAATCACTCTTGTCAATAGTAGTAGAATTTTGTAGACATGTCTTTGTATTGTGTTTTGAGAATCTGCAGAGAAGAATGAGGTGGTGGTGCCATTACTGTTGCAGACTTGATACATTAGTGTCCCTTGCTGGTTTCTGTTCCACAATCTTGTTGTGCTCCATAACTGTTATTATTATATTTTTTAAATTATTTTTACCATTATTTAACTAGGTGTGTCTGCTCCCTCACGCTTGTGTACCTCATGCTTGTGTACCCAAAATGCACCAGCTTTGTGGTATTTTTCAGCAAGGCACTGTGGAATGACTCCAGATAACATGAAATTTACAAAGAGAAAAGGTAAAAAGAGAAGGGGGTAAACTAAATTGATGATATGGTCTGGAAGGTACTCTTTAGTCCTCAGGCATTTTTCCTATTTTGTTGCCTTACAACCTGGAACGAAAAAACATTTTTTTAGGGGTTTGTATCATTTAATTGACACAACAAGCCTACCACTTTGAAGATGCAAAATATGTTTTTACTGTAAAATAAACAAGAAAAAAAACAGAAAACTTGAGCGTGCATAACTATTCAACCCCCCCAAAGTCAGTACTTTGTAGAGCCACCTTTTCCTGCAATTACAGCTGCAAGTCTCTTGGGGTATGTCTCTATAAGCTTGGCACATCTAGCCACTGGGATTTTTTTTCCCATTATTAAAGGCAAAACTGCTCAAGCTCCTTCAAGTTGGATGGGTTCTGCTGGTGTATCTTTAAGTCATACCACAGATTCTCAATTGGATTGAGTTCTGGGCTTTGACTCGGCCATTCCAAGACATTTAAACATTTACCCTTAAACCACTCGAGTGTTGCTTTAGCAGTATGCTTAGGGTCATTGTCCTGCTGGAAGGTGAACCTCTGTCCCAGTCTCAAATCTCTGGAAGACTGAAACAGGTTTCCTTCAAAAATGTCCCTGTATTTAGCGCCATCCATCATTCCTTCAATTCTGATCAGTTTCCCAGTCCCTGCCGATGAAAAACAACCCTACAGCATGATGCTGCCACCACCATGCTTCACTGTGGGGATGGTGTTCGCGGGGTGATGAGAGGTATTTGGGTTTGCGCCAGACATAGCATTTTCACCAAAAAGCTACATTTTAGTCTTGTCATGACGCTAGCCCTTTCATTGAATTGGCTAGCAGAGATGTGAACAACCACACTCCCTCTCCTGATAGGAGGGAGGGGGGGGCGGTTTTACAACCCCCATGTCATAAATTCCATAAAGAGACTCTCCCTGGCCATGCAGTAAGACAAAGGGATTATCAGGTCCAATTCAACTACATCTCAGAATTTGAGAATGGAACAGCATTCATATTTTGGAGAATGTGTAAACGGTCAGTGGAGAAGCCAGGTACAATCTGAGTCCTAGATGACAACCTAACAGACTGCAGCTGGAAAGGTAGCAAATCTAGTACGAGAACACTCACCGGCGTGGACCAATCTCCAGACTGAGATGAACCTCTCAGACCACGTAACCACACGACGACCCGGAAGATTCCACAAAGGACAGGGAAAACCAGAGCCTGACATTACCAGTTCATGTAAATACAATGCATTGCTTTCCGAATGAGCGATCATTAGTGGAATATATATTTATGTGAGAATAGCTTCCCAGGTCCGATATAGACCAATGTCCCTTAGTCTTCCTTCTAAAACTCCCTTCTCTTCTCTCTTCTCTCTGTCTCTTCTATCATGTCCTAGTGAGTCCACTAGGGACGGTATAATGTTATTATGTATTCTATAATTGTTTAATTGGTTAGTAAATAAATAATTGAGCCAATTGGTGTATGGATGATTTATAGTAAAGGCTGGGTTTGTGCAGATAACCAACAATTTACAACGTTCAGATGAGACTGACGAAGGTAATAATAATAATTAATTAATAGATTACTAATTGATCAGATATTAAAATTATAACTTTCTAATATAACTTTGAACACTTTCCGTGGTGCCCGACTTCCTAGTTAATTAAATGTACATAATTAGTTTCATCACGTAATAATAATTACCGAGACGTGATTTTATAAAATAAGTCTTCATCTTTAATGATAATAAAGACACAACAGTCTCATTTGACCAGAGTACTTTCTTCCATTTGTTTGGGGAGTCTCACATACTTTTTGGTGAATACCAAATGTGTTTGCTTATTTTTTTCTTGAAGCAATGGCTTTTTTCTGGCCACTCTTCCGTAAAGCCCAGCTCTGTGGAGTGTACGGCTTAAAGTGGTCCTATGACCACTGTGGAGCTTTGCAGCTCCTTCAGGGTTATCTTCAGACTCTTTGTTCCCTCTCTGATTAATGACCTCCTTGCCTCAGATGTCCCACTTCCTGGTTGGATTTTTCTCAGGTTTTCGCCTGCCATATGAGTTCTGTTATACACACAGACATCATTCAAACAGTTTAAGAAACTTCAGAGTGTTTTCTATCCAATACTAATAATAATATGCATATATTAGCATCTGGGACAGAGTAGGAGGCAGTTCACTCTGGGCATGCTATTCATCCAAAAGTGAAAATGCTGCCCCCTATCCCAAAAGAGTTAATTCCATGCATAACACCATCAATATTTATGATGAGTAATTTCTGTGAATTGATGTGGCTCTCTGCAAAATCACCGGATGTTTTGGAAGCAAAACATTACGGAACATAACGCGTCAATGTAAATTGACATTTTTGGATATAAATATAAACTTAATTGAAAAAACATACATGTATTGTGTAACATGAAGTCCTATGAGTGCCATCTGATGAAGATCATCAAAGGTTAGTGCTTAATTTTATCTTATTTCTGCTTTTTGTGACTCCTCTCTTTGGCTGGAAAAATGGCTTTGTTTTTATGTGACTAGGCACTGACCTAACATACTCGCATGATATGCTTTGGTCATGAAGCCTTTTTGACATTGGACACTGTGTTGGGATTAGCAACAAGTGTATCTTTAAAATGGTGTATAATACTTCTATGTTTGAGGAATTTTAATTATGAGATTTCTGTTGTTTGTATTTGGCACTGTGCACTTTCACTGGCTGTTGTCAAATCGATCCCGTTAACGGGATTTCAGTCGTAAGATTATCCACCCCACTAATTGTATTGACCTCTATTTTACTGGCTAGCTAAGCATACCTAACATGGACTTTTCAATATTGTCAGCTTGCTGTGAGGTGACTAGCGTCACTGAATTGGCGGCAAGATTTCTAGCCAGTTGAGACAGGCTAAGAACCAACTAACCAACCATAGACAATTTATACACATTCATCATTGCTACCAACACACAAACAGAGAGTGAGTTATCTATATTGAGAATTATATTTGTAGTAAAGGTGTGTTTTCCAGACAAGGTTGGAATAGATGGCTACCAAATCGAGATACTCTTACTTGGTAACAATAGCTATCTTATGTTACCTAACGTCAGTCAAAGATAGAATGAACTAACAAACATTTTTGTACTCCGTTAAAGGTAGCTTTCAGTCTAGCATTACATTTACATTTAAGTCATTTAGCAGACGCTCTTATCCACAGCGACTTACTAGCAGTGACGACCATGGCAAAGGTGAAATTGATTTACAGTGGGTATACCAAAAGGTAGCTATATGATTTAGCTGATGGCTTTCAGAGTTCAATACAGGGCTGTAACATTAGCAAGTTAGCTAACTTACCCAGCTAGTCCAGCTCGGCTAGAAAGATAACTAACATTAGGTTACCTCTAATTGAGAATATTATTTTTAGTTGTGAAGGAAAAAAATGTATGGTATCGCATCACTTCTCAGCTGTCGTCGAAATGGATTCCCCAACAGTTCAGCCTGAAAATACATCTGTTTGGTCACCGTATCATTATTGATAGCCTACAAGCCACTGGCAGAATCAGGGAGAATCTCTGGTAGGTAGAATGGTGAACGATAACTCATTCACTTGTTTGTAATTAGCACAGCCAGGCACAGAAAACCCCATGGACATGATGACAAACATTTGTAAAAAAAAAACTAATGTTTTCCTGTTACTGCGTTTTGGTCGTTGGGAAGTAAACAACACCATTATTCAAGTTTGTGACAATGGCCCCTCTACCCAGAAAGCGGTATCAGCATTCACTATAAATGCTGGACTTTGTGGTTCACTATGAGCAGATGAATACACAGGGAGTCAAAACTTCCCAATTCCATCAGTGCAATGAAAATGTGCCAGTTCTAGTCTGTGTTTTGTATAATTTTGATGTTGATGATAAAAATGTAATGTTGTTAATATAGTAATGACTATATGCCGTGGCAGAGCCAGGGTGAAATTCCCCTTTAAACTTCTAGTGTTTTCATTCACTCTGTCCACATATTTTCCTCTCTTTTCATCTCTTTGCATTTCGTCTATCATTTTTTATTCTCCTCCCTCTCTCTCCTACTCCTCTCTCTCTCCCTGTATCGGCCTCCTCATTCATGTAAATCTGTTAGCTTTGAGAATGCAGCTTGTCTAATGTCCTGAACAGCACTGGATTTCATGCTGGTTCTTCCCGGTAACGGTGGAATAATGGGGATGTAAATAGTGTTAAACTATGGAGGATTAGGACAACCTCTTAATGAAGCAGGCTGCATTTCACACAAACACAGCAAAGAGAAGACCGAAGGAGAATAACACACATGCACGAATGATACACACAGTCTTGTTTTACTAAATATGTTTACAAGCAGAAATTAAGCTATCCTGTCTGTGAAGCTATGCTGTCTGTGAAGCTATGCTGTCTGTGAAGCTATCCTGTCTGTGAAGCTATGCTGTCTGTGAAGCTCTCCTGTCTGTGAAGCTATGCTGTCTGTGAAGCTATGCTGTCTGTGAAGCTATCCTGTCTGTGAAGCTATCCTGTCTGTGAAGCTATGCTGTCTGTGAAGCTATCCTGTCTGTGAAGCTATGCTGTCTGTGGAGCTATCCTGTCTGTGAAGCTATCCTGTCTGTGAAGCTATGCTGTCTGTGAAGCTATCCTGTCTGTGAAGCTATCCTGTCTGTGAAGCTATGCTGTCTGTGAAGCTATCCTGTCTGTGAAGCTATGCTGTCTGTGAAGCTATGCTGTCTGTGAAGCTGTCCTGTCTGTGAAGCTATGCTGTCTGTGAAGCTATGCTGTCGTTCATCAAGCTTTGGTTTTTCCGTGGTCTGACAAGACTCAATCCATCCATCCAATAGGAGGTAAACACACATAACACTACTTACACAAATTAATTCTACCAGAGGAGAGAAGAGGCCTGATTGGTTATCTATTGAGAGAGAGAGAGAGAGAGAGAGAGAGAGAGAGAGAGAGAGAGAGAGAGAGAGAGAGAGAGAGAGAGAGAGAGAGAGAGAGAGAGAGAGAAAAAAATGAACAGATAGGATGAGAGGAGACGAGAAGAGACAAGAGAGAGAACAGGTGCTCAGAAGTGACCTCCCGTAGGCTAGTAATGAAGAGATAGGGGCGGGGAGAAGGGGACTGAGGATAGAAGAAGGCAGGGGATAAAAGAAGTGAACATTAAATACTGTCCTCCCATATAGGAGTGATGGAAAGAAAAGGAAAGAGAGAAAGACAGAGATGAAAGAGGCAGAGAAGAGAATAGAAGGGTATGGCCAACAGCATACCGCCCTGCATCCCACTGCTGGCTTGTCATTGAAGCTAAGTAGGGTGGGTCCCTGGATGAGAGACCAGATGCGGCTGTAAGTGGTGCTGGAGGGCCAGTAGTAGGCGCTCTTTCCTCTGGTCCAATTTTTTTACATTTTCATATCCCAATGCCCCGGGGCAGGGATTGGGGACTTTGCCCTGTACAGGGTGCTCTCTTTCATATGGGATGTTAAACAGGTGTGTTGACTCCTAAATCCCCAATCTGGTCCTCAAACCATCATGGCCACCTAATCATCCCCACCTTCCAATTGGCTCATTCATCCCTCCTCTCCCCTGTAACTATTCCCATGTAGAGAATGTGTTCTCAGTCAACATATCTGGTAAAATAAGAGTTAAATAAAATAATAAATTTAAAAAACAGAAGAGTATGAGGTAAAATAGGGATGGTAGTCAAATCTGAGATGTTGGTTTTCTTTGTGATATTTATGTTTGATTAATGTCACTCATCTAGGTGCACAGGGTGGATTGCATATTCAGTTTGACATACATTTATATAACCATGATTTTTGCCAGGTTAAGAATACATTCTCATTTCCACCAATGTCCTGACGATGAGTTGCAATGAGATTCCCAGCTTCCATTTGGCTCCTTTAACCACTCCCACTTCCCCTGCATATGCTATGTCCTTCCTAAACTATTCACCTTGGACTGACATGCTACTATTAGCAAATCAGGCTGTCAAGTCAATCCCAGAACTACTCAGCCAAACTAACCATTGACTTGATGCCTGCCTCTAACAGCCAGTCAGAATGGTCAGTTGATCCATGAGATGCCAGAGCAGGCCTAAAAAGCTGTCAGGATTATCTCACTGTCAAGAACACACACAGGTCAGCGAGTCAACCTCCGAGTGTAGTTGGCCAGCAGATCAGATCACTTGAGAAGCCATGCAGACGATCCGTCATGGAGAGTTGATCTATGATTCTTAGAATGATTCTCACTGCAATATGATACCGTTATTGGCTTTGAGATCGCTGTTACTTTCACAAAAACATACAACTTGGAAAGACTCTTTGGTCAGACTGTAGCAGTGGGGGAAAAGGGAAAAGGTTGCGGGGGGGGGGGGGGGGGTGTATGTAGAAGGAATGAGAAGCTCCATTCTTGTGACTTTTTAAAAGGTAATTCTACTCCAAAATGAATGAAAACAAAAGTATGCTGACACCACTATGGTGTAATATGTCAGGCGTGACTAGGGGTGTTTCTAGGTATTATATTTCTATGTTGGTGTGTTTGTACGGTTCCCAATTGGAGGCAGCTGATAATAGTTACCTCTAATTGGGGATCATACTTAGTGTGTCCTTATTGCCACCTGCTATGGGGGATATTGTTGTGTATGAGTGCATATGTGTATTTCACGATCGTTATATCTTTGTTGTTTTGGAAGTTTCACTATCATTCAAATGTGGAACTCTACTCACGCTGCACCGTGGTCCAATTATTCTTACGACGGTCGTGACAATATTGATAAAATGTTGGACCATGTATATAGTCATATTATCAGGTATGCTATTAGCAATGAGCATCATCACCTGTAGCCCAACTGATGCAGCATAGTGGCTATAAATAAATAAGCTGAAGCATGGGGTTGCCTGTTTGCATTTACCCTATTGAGCTCATCATTAGTAGTCCTCCATCAGGTCGGATACCCACATTTCTCCAGTTGGTGAGCAGAAATTCAAATCAACTGGTCGGTGGAATGGAATCATTATTTAAACACGGTGGTCAGCTCAGAACAATTACATTGCGGGTCGGAAACATTTTAAATAAGGAAGTTGTTGTGTTGCATTATGTTGCAAATTCCATTCTGTGAGTGGCAAGGCAGACATAAGGCTACCAGCAATGCACGCATTGAGATGTGGAGCTGGGGACTGTCCCTTACTTGTGTGGTGATAAAACATTCTTATTTGTCCACAATTAGAGCTTATGTTCCCTCTTCCCACGTGAGAATACGACACATTGTCAAATTTACTTTCCCTGGATAGCCCAGCTTACATGAAAATGATGCCTAACCAGAGAAATAAAAATAATGGTCTCAAAGCAGAAAGTATATTTTCTTCAAATCCATGCCACTCATGTTACTTTATGTTAGGTTACATTACATTGGCCTACGTAAACCCGGGACATTGGCCTACGTAAACCCGGGACATTGGCCTCAATGGACCTCTGTAAGCCTATGTAGATATTCCATAGAAAATCTGCTGTTTCCAGCTACAATAGTAATTTACAACATTAACAATGTCTATACTGTATTTCTGATTAAGTTAATGTTATTTTAATGGACAATTTTTTGGAATTCTTTCAAAAACCAGGACATTTCTAAGTGACCCCAAACCTCTGAATGGTAGTGTATCAAAAAAAAAAATATTGGGGGGTTTTACAAACAAACAAAAAAATTGATTTCATAATCTGTATGTCGTACTGCCAAATTCAGACAATAAATATTATTTTTAATCTTAGAAATGTAGGATGAAACATACCAATGGAGCACTTTCACATCAGTTCAGTGGATGCTAGCTTGTATCGTTAACACATCAGGCTTTCAGGCACTATAAAAACCCTCCCTTATTACGAAATCATGAATGAATTACATCCTAGCTAGCTATATATTTTGAATCAAGCAGCAATAGGCTAGTGAATTTGAATTTGATGATTGTTCTGTTTTCCTAATAAAAGCAACCGTGTGGGTTCACGCATGCATTTCAATGAGTGCAGGTTGTGTGTAGTTTGTGTGGGTAACTGACCGTGTGTTGATATTACATTCACAACACAGCCCAGACTCACCGAAACACACCGAAACACACCGAAACACACCGAAACACACCGAAACACACCGAAACACACCGAAACACACCGAAACACAACGAAACACACCGAAACACACCGAAACACACCGAAACACAACGAAACACACCGAAACACACCGGAACACACCGAAACACACCGAAACACACCGAAACACACCGGAACACACCGAAACACACCGGAACACACCGGAACACAACGAAACACACCGAAACACACCGAAACACACCGAAACACACCGAAACACACCGAAACACAAGAGAGAGATCCATGCATTGTACTAGTAACCGGAAGGTTGCAAGTTCAAACCACCGAGCTGACAAGGTACAATCTGTCGTTCTGCCCCTGAACAGGGCGTTAACCCACTGTTCCTAGGTCGTCATTGAAAATAAGAATTTGTTCCTAACTGACTTGCCTAGTTAAATAAAGGTAAAATAAAAACATTTGATTGATTAGAATCCCCATTAGCCAACACAATTGGCGACAGCTAGTTTTACTGGGGTCCAACAAATAACGAAAAAGACTTTGCAATTTAAATAAGTGAAAGGAGCAAATATATTCTATTGATGTATGCTGCTTTTCCTTCACTCTGCAGTCCAACTCATCCCAAACCATCGCAATTGGGTTGAGGTCAGGTGATTGTGGAGGCCAGGTCATCTGATGCAGCACTCCATCACTCTCCTTGGTCAAATAGCCCTTACACAACCTGGAGGTCATTGTCCTGTTGAAAAACAAATGATAGTCCCACTAAGCGCAAACCAGATGGGATGACGTATTGCTGCAGAATGCTGTGGTAGCCATGCTGGTTAAGTGTGCCTTGAATTCTAAATAAATTACAGACAGTGTCACCAGCAAAGCACCCTCACACCATTACACCTCCTCCTCCATGCTTCACGGTGGGTACCACACATGCGGAGATCATCCATTCTCGTACTCTTCGTCTCACAAAGACACGGCGGTTGGAACAAAAATCTTCAATTTGGACTCATCAGACCAAAGGACAGATCTCCACCGATCTAATGTCCATTGCTTGTGTTTCTTGGCCCAAGCAAGTCTCTTCTTATTGGTGTTCTTTAGTAGTGGTTTCTTTGCAGCAATTTGACCATGAAGGCCTGCTTCACACAGTCTTCTCTGAACAGTTGATGTTGAGATGTGTCTGTTACTTGAACTCTGAAGCATTTATTTGGCAATTTCTGCAGGCTTATTTCTGCAATTTCTGAGGCTTATCCTCTGCAATTTCTGAGGTGGCTGAGGCTTATCCTCTGCAATTTCAGGCTTATCCTCTGCAATTTCTGAGGCTTATCCTCTGCTGAACATATCCTCTGCAATTTCTGAGGCTTATCCTCTGCAATTTCTGAGGCGTATCCTCTGCAATTTCTGAGGCTTATCTGAGGCTTATCCTCTGCAATTTCTGAGGCTTATCCTCTGCAATTTCTGAGGCGTATCCTCTGCAATTTCTCTTATCCTCTGCAATTTCAATATTCTGAGGCTTATCCTCTGCAATTTCTGAACATATCCTCTGCAATTTCTGAACATATCCTCTGCAATTTCTGAACATATCCTCTGCAATTTCTGAACGTATCCTCTGCAATTTCTGAGGCTTATCCTCTGCAATTTCTGAGGCTTATCCTCTGCAATTTCTGAACATATCCTCTGCAATTTCTGAGGCTTATCCAATTTCTGAACATATTTCTGCAATTTCTGGCTGAACATATCCTCTGAACATATCCTCAATTTCTGAGGCTTATCCTCTGCAATTTCTGAACATATCCTCTGCAATTTCTGAGGCTTATCCTCTGCAATTTCTGAGGCTTATGCAATTTCCTTATCCTCTGCAATTTCTGAGGCTTATCCTCTGCAATTTCTGAGGCTTATCCTCTGCAATTTCTGAACATATCCTCTGCAATTTCTGAGGCTTATCCTCTGCAATTTCTGAGGCTTATCCTCTGCAAAGGCTTATCCTCTGCAATTTCTGAGGCTTATCCTCTGCAATTTCTGAGGCTTATCCTCTGCAATTTCTGAGGCTTATCCTCTGCAATTTCTGAGGCTTATCCTCTGCAATTTCTGAGGCTTATCCTCTGCAATTTCTGAGGCTTATCCTCTGCAATTTCTGAGGCTTATCCTCTGCAATTTCTGAACATATCCTCTGCAATTTCTGAACGTATCCTCTGCAGCAGACGTAGCTCTGTATCTTCCTTTCCTGTGGCAGTCCTCATGAGAGCCAGTTTCATCATAGCGCTTGATGGTTTTTGTGACTGCACTTGAAGAAACTTTAAGAGTTATTGAAATATTCCACTTTGATTGACTTTTTTGTCTTAAAGTAATGATGGACTGTGATTCTCTTTGCATATTTGAGCTGATCTTGCGATAATATGGACTTGGTCTTTTACCAAATAGGGATATCTTCTGTATACCACCACTACCTTGTCACAACACAACTGATAAGCTTAAACGCATTAAGGAAATAAATTCCACAACTTAACTTTAACAAGGCACACCTGTTAATTGAAATGCATGAAGCTGGCTGAGATAATGCCAAGAGTGTGCAAAGCTGTCCTCAAGTCAAACGGTGGCTACTTTGAAGAATCTCAAATATTTTGTTTTGTTTAACACTTTTTTGGTTACTACGTGATTCCATATGTGTTATTTCATAGTTTTCATTGTTTTCACTAATATTACACAAGTTAGTAAATAGTACAAATAAAGAAAAACACTGGAATGAGTAGGTGTGTCCAAACTTTTGGTTGGAACTGTATATATATTTTTTTGCTCAGATAACTTGGGGGGTCAAATAAAACATCCCGCCAGTGGCGGATCCCTGATTTAGAATTAAGTGATGTATTGGCCGTGCATATTGAAAAAACAAGTACAACTGCCTTAATTTTGCTTGACCCCAGGGAGACCCCATAATAAATACAAATACACAGGTACAGGCTGCCAGGCACGCTAGTAAAACACCTGCCTGCCTGCCTGCCTGCCTGCCTGCCTGCCTGCCTGCCTGCCTGCCTGCCTGCCTGCCTGCCTGCCTGCCTGCCTGCCTGCCTGTCTGTCTGTCTGCCTGTCTGTCTGTCATTCCGTCTGTGTATATTGTCCACAGCACTTCAACCTCCCCCTTACACCCTAAAGAGCTCTCAGCTCAACAACACCACCTTCTCAAGAGCCTGGGTCTCATGTTCTGCATGTCAGTGTGTCATCTTACAGGGGGAATTCTTAGTCACAGAGGGAGCTTACTCCTATCAAAGGATTAAACCTATCCTATCGTTTCTGATATATGTGAAGTATCTACTGGCTATGAGCTAGGGGATAGGAACTATGAGCTAGGGGATAGGAGCTATGAGCTAGAGGATAGGAGCTATGAGCTAGGGGATAGGAGCTATGAGCTAGGGGATAGGAGCTATGAGCTAGGGGATAGGAGCTATGAGCTAGGGGATAGGAGCTATGAGCTAAGGGATAGGAGCTATGAGCTAGGGGATAGGAGGAGCTATGAGCTAGGGGATAGGAGCTGAGCTAGGGGATAGGAGCTGAGGGGATAGGAGCTATGAGCTAGGGGATAGGAGCTATGAGCTAAGGGATAGGAGCTATGAGCTAAGGGATAGGAGCTATGAGCTAAGGGATAGGAGCTATGAGCTAGGGGATAGGAGAGCTAGGGGATAGGAGCTATGAGCTAGTAAGGCAGAACAGTTTCAACTGTTCTGCCTTACTATTATTCAACCATGCTGGTCATTTATGAACATTTGAACATCTTGGCCACGTTCTGTTATAATCTCCACCTGGCACAACCAGAAGAGGACTGGCCACCCCACATATGCTCTCTCTAATTCTCTCTTTCTTTCTCTCTCTCGGAGGACCTGAGCTAGGACCGTGCCCCAGGACTACCTGACATGATGGCTCCTTGCTGTCCCCAGTCCATCTGACTGTGCTGCTGCTCCAGTTTCAACTGTTCTGGATTTGACCATGCTGGTCATTTATGAACATTTGAACATCTTGGTCATGTTCTGTTATAATCTCTACCCGGCACAGCCAGAAGAGGGGAGCCCGGTTCCTCTCTAGGTTTCTTCCTAGTTTTGGCCTTTCTAGGGAGTTTTTCCTAGCCACCGTGCTTTTACACCTGCATTGTTTGCTGTTTGGGGTTTTAGGCTGGGTTTCTGTACAGCACTTTGAGATATCAGCTGATGTACGAAGGGCTATATAAATAAATTTGATTTGATTTGATTTGATTTGGATAGGAGCTATGAGCTAGGGGATAGGAGCTATGAGCTAAGGGATAGGAGCTATGAGCTAGGGGATAGGAGCTATGAGCTAGGGGATAGGAGCTATGAGCTAGGGGATAGGAGCTATGAGCTAGGGGATAGGAGCTATGAGCTAAGGGATAGGAGCTATGAGCTAAGGGATAGGAGCTATGAGCTAAGGGATAGGAGCTATGAGCTAGGGGATAGGAGCTATGAGCTAGGGGATAGGAGCTATGAGCTAGGGGATAGGAGCTATGAGCTAGGGGATAGGAGCTATGAGCTAGGGGATAGGAGCTATGAGCTAGGGGATAGGAGCTATGAGCTAGGGGATAGGAGCTATGAGCTAGGGGATAGGAGCTATGAGCTAGGGAATAGGAGCTATGAGCTAGGAGATAGGAACTATGAGCTAAGGGCTAGGGAGTTGTTTCTGGACAGGGCCAGAGTTTATCAAGTTAACTCCATAAGAGAGAAATTAAAACTCAGGGGTGTAAAATAACCCCAGTGTTGGTGTTAATAACTAGTGTTGAGTGTGACAGTGTGATTGTGTCTGTGGAGAGAATTCCCATCAAAACCACGGCCATAATTTTCATGTTTCCCATCATGCTCTACTGCAGACGTTTTTAGTATTGTTTTTGATATGTGTTTTTGCATGTACAGTACATTGATTGAATAATCTTATGCTACACAAAGGTAAATAACATACATTATTCTAAACTAATCCAATCATTTCGTTAGATTTATTGCACCCGTTACTGAAATGGTTGTTCAAGTTTAAATGGTTTAGGTAAACTCCTTTATCCTGATTGTTATTCTGAATGCAGTTTGCTGGATGTTCTAACTCTGGCTGGATTTCAATGGCAATTACACATCACTTGGAAAGTAAGAACAATGTGACTTATAGACCTAATGTGGCCTTCAAACCAGGAGGTTCCTAACACCACTGTGTAAAACTGGGCTATTAAACTAAAGCCTTATGATACGCACTGAGCAGTCCACACCACACACACACTTTTTACCCTCAGAACAGCCTCAATTCATCGGGGCATGGACAAGGTGTCAAAAGCGTTCCACAGGGATGCAGGCCTATGTTGACTCCAATGCTTTCCACAGTTGTGTCCTTTGGTTGGTGGACCATTCTTGATACACACGGGAAACTGTTGAGGGTGAATAATCCAGCAGTTCTTGACAGAAACTGGTGCGCCTGGCACCTACTACCATACCCGTTCGAAGGCACTTCAATCTTTTGTCTTGTCTATTCACCCTCTGAACGGTACACATACACAATGCATGTCTCAACTGTCTCAAGGCTTAAAATCCTTTAACTGGTCTCCTCCCCTCCATCTACTCTGATTGAAGTGGATTTAACAAGTGACATCAATAAGGGAACATTGCTTCCACCTATATTAATCTGGTCAGTCTGTCATGGAAAGAGCAGGTGTTCTTAATGTTTTGTAGACTCAGTGTATGTAATATATTTCAGAAACAGTTCCATTTTTATGATAACATTCGCCTACAGTAGAAACTCACTGAGTGAAGTCCACAGGACAGAAAATGAACATGCTACATTAAACCCTGGGCCAGTTTTTCTGTCCCTAACAAATACAAATACACTGCTAATTCCCTGACACGAACCATTAGTATCATTATCTGTTTCCACCATCCAATGTAAGAGATGTGGGTATTATTTGCACCAAAATCAGTGGTGGAAAAAGTACTCAATTGTCATACTTGAATAAAAGTGAAGAAAGTACTACTTGAGTAAAAGTCTAAAAGTATTTTGTTTTTTAATATTCTTAAGTATCAAAATAAAATGTAATTGCTAAAAAGTACTTAAGTATCAAAAGTTAAAGTATGTGTGTTTAGTGAGTCCTCCAGATCAGAGGCAGTAGGGATGTTCTCTGTTTAGTGAGTCCTCCAGATCAGAGGCAGTAGGGATGTTCTCTGTTTAGTGAGTCCTCCAGATCAGAGGCAGTAGGGATGTTCTCTGTTTAGTGAGTCCTCCAGATCAGAGGCAGTAGGGATGACCAGGTATGTTCTCTGTTTAGTGAGTCCTCCAGATCAGAGGCAGTAGGGATGTTCTCTGTTTAGTGAGTCCTCAGAGGCAGTAGAGATGACCAGGTATGTTCTCTTTTTTTTTAACCCCTTTTTCTCCCCAATTTCGTGGTATCCAATTGTTGTAGTAGCTACTATCTTGTCTCATCGCTACAACTCCCGTACAGGCTCCGGAAAGACGAAGGTTGAAAGTCATGCGTCCTCCGATACACAACCCAACCAGCCGTACTGCTTCTTAACACAGCGCGCATCCAACCCGGAAGCCAGCCACACCAATGTGTCGGAGGGTACACCGTGCACCTGGCAACCTTGGTTAGCGCGCACTGCGCCCGGCCCGCCACAGGAGTCGCTGGTGCGCGATGAGACAAGGACATCCCCACGGACCAAGCCCTCCCTAACCCGGACGACGCTAGGCCAATTGTGCGTCGCCCCACGGACCGGTTACGACAGAGCCTGGGCGCGAACCCAGGCACTCTGATGGCACAGTTGGCGCTGCAGTACAGCACCCTTAACCACTGCGCCACCCGGGAGGCCCTCAGGTATGTTCTCTTAATAATTGTATAGATTGAACCATTTTCCAGGCAAAATGTAATGAGTACTTTCTGATGTCAGGGAAGATGTATTGATTAAAAAACACATTATTTTCTTTAGGAATGTGGTGAAGTAAAAATAAAAGTTGCCATAATGATGAATAGTAAAGTAAAGTACAGATACCCTAAAAAATGACTTAAGTAGTACCTTAAAGTACTTTAAAAAAGTGAATCACGTTCAATGGAATCTGAGACAGCCTCCACCCCCGGTATTAGTCATGTTTTCTCACTGCACATATCCACGTCAGAGTAATGCTAAGGCATTAACCATAATCAATGGCATGTTCCTCATCCACTTAGAAAGGGTAAGCGGGATCACCAGCAAATCCCATAGCAATAATATCTCCCTTAACATGTTCCCATAGCAATAATATCTCCCTTAACATGTTCCCATAGCAATAATATCTCCCTTAACATGTTCCCATAGCAATAATATCTCCCTTAACATGTTCCCATAGCAATAATATCTCCCTTAACATGTTCCCACAGCAATAATATCTCCCTTAACATGTTCCCATAGCAATAATATCTCCCTTAACATGTTCCCATAGCAATAATATCTCCCTTAACATGTTCCCATAGCAATAATATCTCCCTTAACATGTTCCCATAGCAATAATATCTCCCTTAACATGTTCCCATAGCAATAATATCTCCCTTAACATGTTCCCATAGCAATAATATCTCCCTTAACATGTTCCCATAGCAATAATATCTCCCTTAACATGTTCCCATAGCAATAATATCTCCCTTAACATGTTCCCATAGTAATAATATCTCCCTTAACATGTTCCCATAGCAATAATATCTCCCTTAACATGTTCCCATAGCAATAATATCTCCCTTAACATGTTCCCATAGCAATAATATCTCCCTTAACATATTCCCATAGCAATAATATCTCCCTTAACATGTTCCCATATAAATAATATCTCCCTTAACATGTTCCCATAGCAATAATATCTCCCTTAACATGTTCTCATAGAAATAATATCTCCCTTAACATGTTCCCATAGCAATAATATCTCCCTTAACATACTCCACTTAGGAAAATCAATAGATCTGGCCAAACTGCATTGGATAGACGGGCTGCTTCTGTAGATGTGTATGTATGGACATATAAAGATAGATACAGTATACACACACAGAGAGGAAGAAAAAGCCACAGATGCACAGGGATCCTCTCAGTGGTCCATATGCTGCAGGAGGAGAGTAGGAGTGAGCAGCAGCAGGAGGCCATGTAATCTCCAATAATATGCAAATGATCAATCTCCCTGCACAGAGTTACTGCAGACCAGGCAGGGAGAGGAAGAGAGGGAGAAGGCCCTGTGTGTGCGCGTGTGTGCCAGATTTAATCTGAGATATCTTTCTTTGTAATCATTATCAATAGCTTGATCACTAGCAAATAGCTACAGTACCCTTGTATTGTACAGCACAATACAACACCATACTTTATCCTGTTGGTTCAGTGCTTCGGCATATCTGTAGGTAGCTACAAAATGTCAGCGCTGTAAACATAGCTAAAGAGAGAACGTGAGGGAAAGAGACTCGGACAAAAACAAGACAGAAACAAAGATAAAATTGATGAAATCTGAGTTCTGTATGTTTTGCTGTATAATACCACCCTATTTTACTAAGCACTTAGTTTAAAATATTTTTTAGATGGCGATGAGGTGCTTTTAGTTTTTTTGATGGTTTGGTTTTGGATTTTGAGTTACTCTTGTGTGTGCATAGAGAGAGAGAGAGAGAGAGAGAGAGAGAGAGAGAGAGAGAGAGAGAGAGAGAGAGAGAGAGAGAGAGAGAGAGAGAGAGAGAGAGAGAGAGAGAGAGAGAGAGAGAGAGAGAGAGAGAGAGAGAGAGAGAGAGAGAGAGAGAGAGAGAGAGAGAGAGAGAGAGAGAGAGAGAGAGAGAGAGAGAGAGATAATTAGTTACATCATTAAAAAAAACAAAGTTTACTTCATTTTAACAGACTATAGTTAAATCCAAGCCCCCTCCTAGTCCACTGCACACAGAAGCCCCCTGACTCCCCACTCCCTACAAAGCCCCCCCCAATGGTTCACCAGCCCACCTGACTCCCCGCACCCCCACAAAGTCCCCCAGAAGGTACACCAGCCCCCGACTCCCCACAACGTTCCCCAGACGGTTTCCCAGACCCCATAACTCCCCACAGACAGTTTACCAGCCCCCTTGATTCCCCACACCCCCACAAAGTCCCCCAGACGGTTTACCAGCCCCCATGTACATGCTCCAGTTCCAGCTGAGCCCACACCAGCCCCAGAAACATAGCTGAGGCTTCCGTAAACCCCGCCCCCTGCATCTCATGTTTGCTGGTCTCGCACATTGCCATTTTTGCCAACCCAACAGGAAATTCACTAGAAAGTACTTTCATCTGTTTGCTACGCTATACCTAGGCCCTCCTGTTGGCTACACTATACCTAGGCCCTCCTCCTGTTGGCTACGCAATACCTAGGCCCTCCTGTTGGCTACGCTATACCTAGGCCCCCCACCTGTTGTCTACGCTATACCTAGGCCCGCCACCTGTTGGCTACGCTATACCTAGGCCCTCCACCTGTTGGCTACGCTATACCTAGGCCCTCCACCTGTTGGCTACGCTATACCTAGGCCCTCCTGTTGGCTACGCTATACCTAGGCCCTCCTCCTGTTGGCTACGCTATACCTAGGCCCTCCACCTGTTGGCTACGCTATACCTAGGCCCTCCTCTCGTTGGCTACGCTATACCTAGGCCCTCCTCCTGTTGGCTATGCCATACCTAGGCCCTCCTCCTGTAGGCTATGCCATACCTAGGCCCTCCTCCTGTAGGCTATGCCATACCTAGGCCCTCCTCCTGTTGGATATGCCATACCTAGGCCCTCCTCCTGTTGGCTATGCCATACCTAGGCCCTCCTCCTGTTGGCTATGCCCTACCTAGGCCCTCCTCCTGTTGGCTATGCCCTACCTAGGCCCTCCTCCTGTTGGCTACGCTATACCTAGGCCCTCCTCCTGTTGGCTACGCCATACCTAGGCCCTCCTCCTGTTGGCTACGCTATACCTAGGCCCTCCTCCTGTTGGCTACGCCATACCTAGGCCCTCCTCCTGTTGGCTATGCCATACCTAGGCCCTCCTCTTGTTGGCTATGCCATACCTAGGCCCTCCTCGCTCCAACCCGGTGCACTTCCGGGTTGGAGCGAGCGGTCGCATCGGCATTTCGCTCCGCAGGTAGTATAACTTTTTCATTACATTTCATTATAGTACAACGGTTTGATTTGTCTAATCTTAGCAATTTCTTCTTAGCTAACTACATAGCCGTCTTTGTATCAAAGATAATTGCGTAATTATCGTATCTCGTCGTCCTAACGTAGTCTTCACTGCTCTGCCCAGCAGCTAGCCAGCTAGCAAACGTCCACCGATTAGCAGTACTGTAGAAACTATTACACTCAACTGAACGACTTGATTAGTGTAGTGTTAGCTAGCTACATAGCTGTCTTTGCTGTCTTCGTATCCAAGATAATTGTGTAGTTTAGAGTGTGTTGTCTTAGAGTGATTATCTTAATTTACCGAGGTTAGCTAGCCAGCTATTTGTCGTCCTTAACGTAGGTGACTCTGCTAGCTAGCCAACAGCTAGCCAACGTCTTCCGAATAGAACTTCGCACTCAACAACCCGGTCGCATTCACAGGTAGTATCACATTTTCATTTCATTTCATTACAGTACAACGGTTTGATTTGTTTGATCGTAGCTAGCTACATAGCTAGCTACATAGCCGTCTTTGTATCAAAGATAATTGTGTAGTCTAGAGCGATTTTCTAGGTTAGCTAGCCAGCTATTGTCGTTCTCTTAACGCAACGTAACGTAAACAACACTGCTAGCTAGCCAGCTAGCCCCCGAATAGCAGCACTGAAGAAACTATTACACTCAACGGAACGACTTGATTAGTGTAGTGTCAACAACGCAGCCACTGCCAGCTAGCCTACAAAGTCAACAACGCAGCCACTGCCAGCTAGCCTACTTCAGCAGTACTGTATCATTTTTATAATTTTAGTCAATAAGATTCTTGCTACGTAAGCTTAACCTTCTGAACATTCGAGACGTGTAGTCCACTTGTCATTCCAATCTCCTTTGCATTAGTGTAGCCTCTTCTGTAGCCTGTCAACTATGTGTCTGTCTATCCCTGTTCTCTCCTCTCTGCACAGACCATACAAACGCTCTACACCGCGTGGCCGCGGCCACCCTAATCTGGTGGTCCCTGCGCGCATGACCCACGTGGATTTCCAGGTCTCCGGTAGCCTCTGGAACTGCCGATCTGCGGCCAACAAGGCAGAGTTCATCTCAGCCTATGCCTCCCTCCAGTCCCTCGACTTCTTGGCACTGACGGAAACATGGATCACCACAGACAACACTGCTACTCCTACTGCTCTCTCTTCGTCCGCCCACGTGTTCTCGCACACCCGAGAGCTTCTGGTCAGCGGGGTGGTGGCACCGGGATCCTCATCTCTCCCAAGTAGTCATTCTCTCTTTCTCCCCTTACCCATCTGTCTATCGCCTCCTTTGAATTCCATGCTGTCACAGTTACCAGCCCTTTCAAGCTTAACATCCTTATCATTTATCGCCCTCCAGGTTCCCTCGGAGAGTTCATCAATGAGCTTGATGCCTTGATAAGCTCCTTTCCTGAGGACGGCTCACCTCTCACAGTTCTGGGCGACTTTAACCTCCCCACGTCTACCTTTGACTCTTTCCTCTCTGCCTCCTTCTTTCCACTCCTCTCCTCTTTTGACCTCACCCTCTCACCCTCCCCCCTACTCACAAGGCAGGCAATACGCTCGACCTCATCTTTACTAGATGCTGTTCTTCCACTAACCTCATTGCAACTCCCCTCCAAGTCTCCGACCACTACCTTGTATCCTTTTCCCTCTCGCTCTCATCCAACACCTCCCACACTGCCCCTACTCGGATGGTATCGCGCCGTCCCAACCTTCGCTCTCTCTCCCCCGCTACTCTCTCCTCTTCCATCCTATCATCTCTTCCCTCTGCTCAAACCTGCTCAAACCTATCTCCTGATTCTGCCTCCTCAACCCTCCTCTCCTCCCTTTCTGCATCCTTTGACTCTCTATGTCCCCTATCCTCCAGGCCGGCTCGGTCCTCCCCCTCCCGCTCCGTGGCTCGACGACTCATTGCGAGCTCACAGAACAGGGCTCCGGGCAGCCGAGCGGAAATGGAGGAAAACTCGCCTCCCTGCGGACCTGGCATCCTTTCACTCCCTCCTCTCTACATTTTCCTCCTCTGTCTCTGCTACTAAAGCCACTTTCTACCACTCTAAATTCCAAGCATCCGCCTCTAACCCTAGGAAGCTCTTTGCCACCTTCTCCTCCCTCCTGAATCCTCCCCCCCCCCCTCCTCCCTCTCTGCAGATGACTTTGTCAACCATTTTGAAAAGAAGGTCGACGACATCCAATCCTCGTTTGCTAAGTCAAACGACACTGCTGGTTCTGCTCACACTGCCCTACCCTGTGCTCTGACCTCTTTCTCCCCTCTCTCTCCAGATGAAATCTCGCGTCTTGTGACGGCCGGCCGCCCAACAACCTACCCTATCCCCTCCTCTCTTCTCCAGACCATTTCCGGAGACCTTCTCCCTTACCTCACCTCGCTCATCAACTCATCCCTGACCGCTGGCTACGTCCCTTCCGTCTTCAAGACAGCGAGAGTTGCACCCCTTCTGAAAAAACCTACACTCGATCCCTCCGATGTCAACAACTACAGACCAGTATCCCTTCTTTCTTTTCTCTCCAAAACTCTTGAACGTGCCGTCCTTGGCCAGCTCTCCCGCTATCTCTCTCTGAATGACCTTCTTGATCCAAATCAGTCAGGTTTCAAGACTAGTCATTCAACTGAGACTGCTCTTCTCTGTATCACGGAGGCGCTCCTCACTGCTAAAGCTAACTCTCTCCTCTGCTCTCATCCTTCTAGACCTATCGGCTGCCTTCGATACTGTGAACCATCAGATCCTCCTCTCCACCCTCTCCGAGTTGGGCATCTCCGGCGCGGCCCACGCTTGGATTGCGTCCTACCTGACAGGTCGCTCCTACCAGGTGGCGTGGCGAGAATCTGTCTCCTCACCACGCGCTCTCACCACTGGTGTCCCCCAGGGCTCTGTTCTAGGCCCTCTCCTATTCTCGCTATACACCAAGTCACTTGGCTCTGTCATAACCTCACATGGTCTCTCCTATCATTGCTGTTCAGACGACACACAATTAATCTTCTCCTTTCCCCCTTCTGATGACCAGGTGGCTAATCGCATCTCTGCATGTCTGGCAGACATATCCGTGTGGATGACGGATCACCACCTCAAGCTGAACCTCGGCAAGACGGAGCTGCTCTTCCTCCCGGGGAAGGACTGCCCGTTCCATGATCTCGCCATCACGGTTGACAACTCCATTGTGTCCTCCTCCCAAAGCGCTAAGAACCTTGGCGTGATCCTGGACAACACCCTGTCGTTCTCAACCAACATCAAGGCGGTGGCCCGTTCCTGTAGGTTCATGCTCTACAACATCCGCAGAGTACGACCCTGTCTCACACAGGAAGCGGCGCAGGTCCTAATCCAGGCACTTGTCATCTCCCGTCTGGATTACTGCAACTCGCTGTTGGCTGGGCTCCCTGCCTGTGCCATTAAACCCCTACAACTCATCCAGAACGCCGCAGCCCGTCTGGTGTTCAACCTTCCCAAGTTCTCTCACATCACCCCGCTCCTCCGCTCTCTCCACTGCCTTCCAGTTGAAGCTCGCATCCGCTACAAGACCATGGTGCTTGCCTACGGAGCTGTGAGGGGAACGGCACCTCAGTACCTCCAGGGTCTGATCAGGCCCTACACCCAAACAAGGGCACTGCGTTCATCCACCTCTGGCCTGCTCGCCTCCCTACCACTGAGGAAGTACAGTTCCCGCTCAGCCCAGTCAAAACTGTTCGCTGCTCTGGCCCCCCAATGGTGGAACAAACTCCCTCACGACGCCAGGACAGCGGAGTCAATCACCACCTTCCGGAGACACCTGAAACCCCACCTCTTTAAGGAATACCTAGGATTGGATAAGTAATCCTTCTCACCCCCCCCCTTTAAGATTTAGATGCACTATTGTAAAGTGACTGTTCCACTGGATGTCATAAGGTGAATGCACCAATTTGTAAGTCGCTCAGGATAAGAGCGTCTGCTAAATGACTTAAATGTAATGTAAATGTAAATGGCTATGCCATACCTATTGCCCTCCTCCTGTTGGCTATGCCATACCTAGGCCCTCCTCCTGTTGGCTACGCTATACCTAGGCCCTCCTCCTGTTGGCTATGCTATACCTAGGCCCTCCTCCTGTTGGCTACGCTATACCTAGGCCCTCCAACGTATAGGTCCAGAGTTAGCCCCAACTCTAGGCCTGTACACCAGCCATCCAGGACAGAAAACAACTACCAGCCTGGAACAAGAAAAACCTCCCCTCAGATCAGACACCCCCTCCCTACTGATGGATCAAGGTGCGACACATATCTGTTCATAGCGATACCTCCATGCATAATCCTCCTGTGTAGATCAGTAGTACGCTTCTCTATGGGAGGCTTATACAGGGAGCCAACATCCTCTCAGAGAAGAGCCCAGTCCCACCTCCCCAGCTACCCCGTTGGCATCGTCACAGCCACCACATACAGAGCCTTCTTGCTGGCTGTGAAAAAGGCCCTCATCTCTGGAGTCTTGAACGATAGGATCATTCCCTCTCCCTCCTGGAGTTCTCCTGCAGCGGCAACCATGGTGAAAGAAGGTAAGTCAGTCTCTGCTTACTCCCCAGCAGCTCTCTGAATGAGTCTGGTAGTGCAGCACAGAACCTCATCCCTACACATCCCCACTGTAGCCCACCAGGAAGAATAGGAGATCCTGCTCTGGCCTATTTCCCCATTATCAGACCCTAACACTTCTCTCAGTTCACCTTAGCTGATGGCGCCCCCTCAAACAACACTAAAGCCCCAATCACCTGATGCAGAGAGAAAGAGAGAAATTCAGAGAGAGAGAAAGGGAGAGAGAGAAATTCAAGATGGATATCAGAGAGAGAACACAAATTAAAGAAAGAGAAAGAGAGAACACACATTAAAGAGAGACAGAGATAATGGAGAATAATGTTATATTGAGGAGGAGTAGGCCCTTTCCTGTTTCAGAATGACAATGCCCCAGTACACAAAGTGAGGTCCATACAGCAATGGTTTGTCGAGATAGGAGTGGAAGAACTTGACTGGCCTGCACAGAGCCCTGACCTCAACCCAATCAAACACCTTTGGGAGAATTGGAACGCCGACTGTGAGCCAGGCCTAATCGCCCAACATCAGTGCCTGACCTCAATAATGCTCTTGTGGCTGAATGGAAGCAAATCCCCACAGCAATGTTCCAACATCTAGTGGAAAGCGTTCCCAGAAAAGTGGAGGCTGTTATAGCAAAGGGAGGAACAACCTCCATATTCATTTTGGAACGACATGTTTGATGAGCAGTTTTTCACATACGTAGTGAATCTAAGAGTGTTGTATTCAAAGGCAGGGCAGTGTGCTCTTCTCTCCCAACAGACTGTGCTTAAAAGCCATTACTCCAGCGATAAGCAGGCCGAGCAGGCATGGATATGTTTAGTGATGTGTACTGTTTGGCTTCAATGGACCATCTCTCTCTCTCCAAATATCCTCTCTCTCTACTCCTCTGTCTTTTTATATTTCTCTCTCTTCATGTCAATTGTTTTTCTCCATCTCTCTCCTTATCCCCTCTTAGGGCCTAGAGTTTTTACTGGTAGTGTAATGTGGTCAAGCTAGGGAACACGGTTGTGTCCTAGTCTGTGTCCTAGTCGGTTTGTTGTAGAGAGGGCTACGCTGTCTCACTGATTGGGTGGGGGACTACATCGAACACCCTGTCAGCCAGGCCATGGTCTGTCCACCACACAATCACACAGCATTGGAAGACATGGATTGGTTAGACTGAGTCTAAACACACACTGACGCTGGTCACACACACACACACACACACACACACACACACACACACACACACACACACACACACACACACACACACACACACACACACACACACACACACACACACACACACACACACACACACACACACACACACACCAAGCCAAGAGCAAACAACTCTTCGCTCAAAATGTTATTCAACGTTGCAGTTTCTGGCTGGCCACTAAAACCATCGGCAGTGTCCAGCGGACAAACACACACACTCTAAAAGCCATGGGAAAAGACTTTAGCTGGAGTAACAGGCTCATCCAGACTCCACACCGGAAAATTATGGGATTTTGGAGCGCCGTAAACGCTGGGAATGCCATCCAGACAGTGGAATGGGAAAATCAATTGAATAGCAGCTTTATCCAGTCTCTCCCGAGGGCTTATCATGCTTTCCCTGCTGATCTCTTGTGCACAACTGTTCAAGGCTGTAGAATTCCAAACAACTCCCATACCCTACATATTGAAGAACAGAGAATTCCCATTGGATCCAAAATGCTGAATAGATAAAGGAATGAAAATATATGTTATTACAACAATGGAAATACAATATCATTTTTTATTCTCTCACTCTTTTGATCTCAAACCCTCCCTGTCTCTTACATGGAGAGGAATCTGATTTGAGGGAAAACCGACAAGTGAGAATGACCATTACACTTGAGGAGTAAAGGAGAAGTGTGTGTGTGTGAGTCTTTAATTGCAGCAGTGAGAGTCCACCGTAATCAAACTCATTCACCTACACTACAGAAAAACAGATATCCATGACCTTTGAACCAGAGAACAATTACCAAACAGAGGCTTAATCTACAACACTATAACACTCCATCACCTGGGCTCAAATACTGTTACATACGGTGCCTTCGGAAAGTATTCAGACCCCTTGACTTTTTCCACATTTTGTTACGCTAGACTTATTCTAAAATGTATTAAATACTTTTTTTTTTAACTCAATCTACACACAATACCCCATAATGAAAAAAGCAAAAACTGGTTTTAGACATTTTTTGCAAATGTATATGAACATTTTTTATTTTTTATGTCACCTTCACATAAGTATTCAGACCCTTTACTCAGTACCTTGTTGAAGCACCTTTGGCAGCGATTACAAGTTTGGCACACCTGTATTTGGGGAGTTTCTCCCGTTCTTCTCTGCAGATCCTCTCAAGCTCTGTCAGGTTGGATGGGGAGCGTCGCTGCACAGATGTTTTCCGGTCTCTCCAGAGATGCTCAATCGGGTTCAAGGCTCTGACTGGGCCACTCAAGGACATTCAGAGACTTGTCCCGAAGCCACACCTGTGTTGTCTTTTCTGTATGCTGTCACGAACCGGCTCAAAGCCCGTAACAAAGGGAGACAACGTGGAGATAAGGAGTAGCAAAATATATATTTATTAACTAAAGCAACTAAGGAAAATATCCAATGGTGTGTGTAATCAGTAGTGTAAGTGAGTGTTTTGCATGAATGAATGTGATAATGCAGGGTGATGAAAGGTGCCAAAGCAAACAAACAAAAGGCCACCAAGAGCCACAACACAATCTACAAAGGTGTCTGCATGGAGAGAGTCTCTTCCATGAATGTGGAAGAGGTCTATTTATCCTGGGAGACACCTGGCCCAGGTGTTTCCCATGTAGCTGACGACCCTCTCAACTCCGCCCACCGGCATCCTAATAAGGAAACAAGAACAAAGACAGAATACGGCAGACAGAGTGGGAGGGTCGTCACAATGCTTAGGGTCGTTGTCCTGTTGGAAGGTAAACATTCACCCCAGTCTGAGGTCCTGAGTGATCTGGAGCAGGTTTTCATCATGGACCTCTCTGTACTTTGCTCAGTTCATCTTTCCCTCAATCCTGACTAGTGCCAGACTAGTGCCAGGTTTCCTCCAGATGTGACACTTGGCATTCATGCCAAATAGTTCAATCTTGGTTTCATCAGACCAGAGAATCGTGTTTCTCATGGTCTGAAAGTCCTTTACGTGGCTTTTGGCAAACTCCAAGTGGGCTGTCATGTGCCTTTTACTGAGGAGTGGCTTCCGTCTGGCCAATCAACCATAAAGGCCTGCTTGGTGGAGTGCTGCAGAGATGGTTGTCCCTCTGGAAGGTTCTCCCATCTCCACAGAGGACCTCTGCGGCTCTGTCAGAGTGACCATTAGGTCATTGGTCACCTCCCTGACCAAGGCCCTTCTCCCCAGAATGCACAGTTTGGCCAGGCGGCCAGCTCTAGGAAGACTCTTGGTGGTTCCAAACTAAATCCAATTAAGAATGATGGAGGCTAATGTGTTCTTAAATGCTGCAGACGTTTTTTGGTACCCTTCCCCAGATCTGTGCCTCGACACAATCCTGTCTCGGAGCTCTACGGATAAATTCCTTCAACCTCATGGCTTGGTTTTTGCTCTGACATGCACTGTCAACTGTGGGACTTTATATAGACAGGTGGGTGCCTTTCCCAATCATGTACAATCAATTAAATTTACCACAGGTGGACACCAGTGAAGTTGTGGAAACATCTCAAGTATGATCAATGGAAACAGGATGCACCTAAACTTAATTTAGAGTCTGAATTTTGGCTTTGCAAAGGGTCCTGAACACTGATGTAAATAAGGTATTTCTGTTTTCACTTTGTCATTATACAGTATTGTGTGCAGATTGATGAGGATTTTTTAAATGTAATCCATTTTAGAATAAGGCTGTAACAGCACAAAATGTGGAAAAAGTCAAGGGGTCTGAATACTTTTCGAATGCACCGTACATTTGAAGTAAATATTCTGATATCTTTCATTTGTAGTTGAATATTTTAATGTATTTGGAAATACAACTGGAAAGTATTCAGTATTTACCATAATGAAATACATGTATTTGAACCCAGATCTGGTCATCCCCACCGGCCAGTCTGAAAGACAGACAACACTCACAGGACCATGGTTTGATGAGAGGAGGGAGAGGAGTGTAACGGCAGATTTCCTCTTTGTCTGAAGAGGAGTAAGGATCGGACCAAGATGCGGCGTGGTAAGTGTTCATGACGATTTTAATAAGAAAAGCACTGAACACAAACGAATACGTGAAATAACCAAACTGAAACAGTACCGTGTGGCGACAAACACACACACGGAAACAAACACCCACAAACCAACAGTGAAACCCAGGCTACCTAAATATGGTTCTCAATCAGGGACAATGATAAACAACTGCCTCTGATTGAGAACCATATCAGGCCAAACACAGAAATAGAAAATACATAGAAACACAAACATAGACTGCCCACCCCAACTCACACCCTGACCATACTAAATAAAGACAAAACAAAGGAAATAAAGGTCAGAATGTGACAATGAGAGAGAAAGAGAGGGAGAGGAAAGAGAAAGAGAGGGGGAGGAAAGAGAAAGAGAGGGGGAGGAGAGAGAGAGAGAGGAGAGAGAGAGGAGAGAAAGAGAGAGAGAGATGAGAGAGAAAGAGAGAGGGAGACGAGAGAGAAAGAGAGGGAGAGGAGAGAGAAAGAGAGGGAGAGGAGAGAGAAAGAGAGTGAGATGAGAGAGAGGAGAGAGAAAGAGAGGGAGAGGAGAGAGAGAGGAGAGAGAGGAGAGAGAAAGAGAGAGGGAGACGGGAGAGAAAGAGGGAGACGAGAGAGAAAGAGAGGGAGAGGAGAGAGAAAGAGAGGGAGAGGAGAGAGAGAGAGGAGAGAGAGAGGAGAGAGAAAGAGAGAGGGAGACGAGAGAGAAAGAGAGGGAGAGGAGAGAGAAAGAGAGGGAGAGGAGAGAGAGGAGAGAGAAAGACAGAGGGCGATGAGAGAGAAAGAGAGGGAGAGGAGAGAGAAAGAGAGGGAGAGGAGAGAGAAAGAGAGTGAGATGAGAGAGAAAGAGAGGGAGAGGAAAGAGAAAGAGAAAGAGAGGGGGAGGGAGAGGGGGAGGAGAGAGAGAGAGGAGAGAGAGAGGAGAGAAAGAGAGAGGGAGATGAGAGAGACGAGAGAGAAAGAGAGGGAGAGGAGAGAGAAAGAGAGGGAGAGAGAGAGAGAGAGAGAGAGAGGAGAGAGAAAGAGAGAGGGAGACGAGAGAGAAAGAGAGGGAGAGGAGAGAGAAAGAGAGGGAGAGAGAGAGAGGAGAGAGAAAGACAGAGGCGATGAGAGAGAAAGAGAGGGAGAGGAGAGAGAAAGAGAGGGAGAGAGAGAGAAAGAGAGTGAGATGAGAGAGAAAGAGAGGGAGAGGAAAGAGAAAGAGAAAGAGAGGGGGAGGAAAGAGAGGGGGAGGAGAGAGAGAGAGGAGAGAGAGAGGAGAGAAAGAGAGAGGGAGATGAGAGAGGGAGACGAGAGAGAAAGAGAGGGAGAGGAGAGAGAAAGAGAGGGAGAGGAGAGAGAAAGAGAGGGAGAGGAGAGAGAGAGAGATGAGTGAGATGAGAGAGAGGAGAGAGAAAGAGAGGGAGAGGAGAGAGAGAGGAGAGAGAGAGGAGAGAGAGGAGAGAGAGAGGAGAGAGAGGAGAGAGAAAGAGAGAGGGAGACGGGAGAGAAAGAGGGAGACGAGAGAGAAAGAGAGGGAGAGGAGAGAGAAAGAGAGGGAGAGGAGAGAGAGAGGGGAGAGGAGAGAGAAAGAGAGGGAGAGGAGAGAGAGAGAGGAGAGAGAGAGGAGAGAGAAAGAGAGAGGGAGACGAGAGAGAAAGAGAGGGAGAGGAGAGAGAAAGAGAGGGAGAGGAGAGAGAGGAGAGAGAAAGACAGAGGGCGATGAGAGAGAAAGAGAGGGAGAGGAGAGAGAAAGAGAGGGAGAGGAGAGAGAAAGAGAGTGAGATGAGAGAGAAAGAGCGGGAGAGGAGAGAGAGGAGAGAGAGAGAGGGAGAGGAGAGAGAAAGAGAGGGAGAGGAGAGAGAAAGAGAGTGAGATGAGAGAGAAAGTGAGGGAATGAGAAAAGTATGACAAATGAAGGAGCAGGTTGATAAAAAGAAAAGGAGGGAGGTTATGTGTGTGTGTGTGTGTGTGTGTGTGTGTGTGTGTGTGTGTGTGTGTGTGTGTGTGTGTGTGTGTGTGTGTGTGTGTGTGTGTGTGTGTGTGTGTGTGTGTGTGTGTGTGTGTGTGTGTGTGTGTGTGTGTGTGTACATTTCCTCTTGGTCTATTCCATTGAGTTCCTGAGCAAGATGACCGCTGTATGAATCTGTCAGTTCCATTTGTATTTTCGTGCCTTCCTTCGTAGCTAAATGCACACAATAACCCAGTTGACATGAGTCTCCATCTTTAATGTGTGAGATGACAGAGAACTGGAGTGTAGAGGACCACTAAGTAACCAAACTTCAGAAACAAACACCTTTCTGGTAAGAAGAGGGGCGGGGGCGTATGCCTTATGACTAACGAGACATGGTGTGATGAAAGAAACATACAGGAACTAAAATCCTTCTGTTCACCTGATTTAGAATTCCTCACAATCAAATGTAGACCACATTATCTACCAAGAGAATTCTCTTCGATTATAATCACAGCCGTATATATCCCCCCCAAGCAGACTCATCGATGGCTCTGAACAATTTATCCGGAGGCTGTATTCATTGTAGCTGGGGATTTTAACAAGGCTAATCTGAAAACAAGACTCCCTAAATTTTATCAGCATATCGATTGCGCAACCAGGGGTGGAAAAACCTTGGATCATTGTTACTCTAACTTCCGCGACGCATATAAGGCCCTGCCCCGCCCCCCTTTCGGAAAAGCTGACCACGACTCCATTTAGCTGATCCCTGACTACAGACAGAAACTAAAACTAGAGGCTCCCACGCTGAGGTCTGTCCAACGCTGGTCCGACCAAGCTGACTCCACACTCCAAGACTGCTTCCATCACGTGGACTGGGATATGTTTCGTATTGCGTCAGATAACAACATTGACGAATATGCTGATTCGGTGTGCGAGTTCATTAGAACGTGCGTTGAAGATGTCGTTCCCATAGCAACAATTAAAACATTCCCTAACCAGAAACCGTGGATTGATGGCAGCATTCGCGTGAAACTGAAAGCGCGAACCACTACTTTTAATCAGGGCAAGGTGTCTGGTAACATGACCGAATACAAAACAGTGCAGCTATTCCCTCCGCAAGGCTATCAAACAAGCTAAGCGTCAGTACAGAGACAAAGTAGAATCTCAATTCAACGGCGCAGACACAAGAGGCATGTGGCAGGGTCTACAGTCAATCACGGACTACAGGAAGAAATCCAGCCCAGTCACGGACCAGGATGTCTTGCTCCCAGGCAGACTAAATAACTTTTTTCCCCAAAAGCACTTGAGGAGGACAATACAGTGCCACTGACACGGCCTGCAACGAAAACATGCGGTCTCTCCTTCACTGCAGCCGAGGTGAGTAAGACATTTAAACGTGTTAACCTGCCCGCAAGGCTGCAGGCCCAGACGGACATCATCCCCAGCCGCGTTCACCCCCTCAGAGCATGCGCAGACCAGCTGGCCAGTGTGTTTACGGACATATTCAATCAATCCCTATACCAGTCTGCTGTTCCCACATGCTTTGAGTGGGCCACCATTGTTCCTGTTCCCAAGAAAGCTAAGGTAACTGAGCTAAACGACTACCGTTACTTACCCTACAATATTCACATATGCACATTTCCATTTCATTTCATTGAAGTGCTTTGAGAGACTAGACAAGGACCATATCACCTCCACCCTACCTGACACCCAGACCCACTCCAATAGTGCATTAAAACCGCCCAAATAGGTCCACAGACGATGCAATCTCAACCACACTGCACACTGCCCTAACCCATCTGGACAAGAGGAATACCTATGTGAGAATGCTGTTCATCGACTACAGCTCGGCATTCAACACCATAGTACCCTCCTTGTTTGGGTGTAGGGCCATCAAGCCTCGAGACCCTGGGTCTCAACCCCGCCCTGTGCAACTGGGTACTGGACTTCAACTGGAAGCCAGTGGGGCCGCCCCCAGGTGGTGAGGGAAGGTAACAACATCTTCTCCCTCTGATCCTCAACACTGGGGCCCCACAAGGGTTGCAGTAATCCAGACTGAGCAAGTGCCTGGATTAGGACCTCCTGTACTCCCTGTTCACCCACGATGTTGTAGAGCCACGCACGCCTCCAACTCAATCATCAAGTTTGTCCAGGACACACAACAGTGGAAGGCTTGATTACCAACAACGACGAGACAGCCTACAGGGAGGAGGTGAGGGCTCCGTCTTGGAGTGTGAGGGTGTCAGGAAAATAACCTCACACTCAACGTCAACAAAACTAAGGAGACGATTAATTGTGGACTTCAGGAAACAGCAGAGGGAACACCCAAGTGACCTATCCACATCGATGGAACAGTAGTGGAGAGTGGTGAGCAAGTTTTAAGTTCCTCGGCATACACATCACAGACAAACTGGGCCGCGCCGAGATGCCCAACTCGTTGAATTGGTCCACTCACACAGACGGCATCGTGAAGAAGGCGCAGCAGCGCCTCTTCAACCTCAGGAGGCTGAAGAAAGTTGAAACCTGGCTTGTCACCAAAAGCACTCACAAACTTCTACAGATGCACAATTGAGAGCATCCGGGCGGGCTGTATCACCGCCTGGTACGGCAACTGCTCCGCCCTCAAACGTAAGGCTCTCCAGATGGTAGTGAGGTCAGCACAACGCATCACCGGGGGCAAACTACCTGCCCTCCAGGACACCTACACCACCCGATGTTACAGGAAGGCCATAAAGATCATCAAGGACATCATCCACCCGAGCCACTGCCTGTTCACCCCGCTGTCATCCAGAAGGCGAGGTCAGTACAGGTGCATCAAAGCTGGGACCGAGAGACTGAAAAACAGCTTCCATCTCAAGGCCATCAGACTGTTAAACAGCCACCACTAACATTGAGTGGCCGCTGCCAACACACTGACACTGACTCAACTCCAGCCAATTTAATAATGGGAATTGATGGGAATGATGTAAATATATCACTAGCCACTTTAAACAATTCTACCTTATATAATGTTACTTACCCTACAATATTCATCTCATATGCATACGTATATACTGTACTCTATATCATCGACTGCATCCTTATGTAATACATGTATCACTAGCCACTTTAACTATGCCACTTTGTTTACATACTCATCTTATATGTATATACTGTACTTGATACCATCTACTGTATCTTGCCTATGCTGCTCTGTACCATCACTCATTCATATATCCTTATGTACATATTCTTTATCCCCTTACACTGTGTATAAGACAGTAGTTTAGGAATTGTTAGTTAGATTACTTGTTGGTTATTACTGCATTGTCGGAACTAGAAGCACAAGCATTTCGCTACACTCGCATTAACATCTGCTAACCATGTGTATGTGACAAATAAAATTTTATTTTATTTAACACCCACACTCTAACACCCCCACACTAACACCCACATACTTACAATAACACACACACACACTAACACACACACTAACACCCCCACACTAACACCCACATACTTACAATAACACACACACACACTAACACACACACTAACACCCACACACTCACACCAATACACAAACACTAACACACAGCCACACACTAACACCCACACATGTACAATAACACACACGCTCACACCATCTCACACACACACACACTAACACCCACACACTAACACCCACAGACTCACACTAACACCCACACACTCACACTAACACACACACACCCACACAC